>NC_022011.1:86613797-86626932 GCF_000317375.1 Microtus ochrogaster
CGTCTGTCTGGCGTGGGAGAACCATGGCGACTCACTGACTCAGCTTCTTTCTCCCAGCATCCTGTTCTGTTTTCTCCGCCTACCTAGGGGTTGGCCTATGAAATGGGTCTAGGCAGTTTCTTTATTAATAAGAAATCATTCCCACATCATGCTTCCTCTGAGCCTTCTGAATTTGCTCTGTCTGCAAACATCCTTCCGCGTCCTAGGTTAATGAATCTATCTCCTTGCTTGGTTGGTGCTAGGGCATACAGACTTCTGACCCCATCCTGTGACTCGGAGAAGTTAGCACAGAACTTAGGGCAATTTACAAGCATGGGAAGAGCTCAAACCCTGCCTACAGGGAAGGTCAAGACACCACAGCATGACACTGAATGAAAAATTTAAAAAGGCAACGGATGATGGAAGACACCACAATATAGTACTGAAGGAAAGCAGCAGATGACGGAAATCCTGGAGGACCAGGAGGAGGTGGGGAAATAGCAGAGACCTTCTGAGGTGCATACGTGGCAGGTTCTGAGAGGCCGTCTGCAAACGCCATGAACGAGGTAGCCTCCATTCCATGGTTGCCTGTTGGTGACTGGCACAGCCCACACTTCTCTGCTCTGATGTTTAGCCCATCTTTAGTTTTCCACATTCGGGAGTCTATCAATGCAGGGTATGGAAAGACACCGAACATAAACTTGAAGATGGACATAAACAGAATAAAGTCACTTTGGTGGTTTGACTAACAATGGCCCCATCAGCTCCTCTATTTGAATGCTTGTCACCAGGGAGTGGCACTGTTTGAGTAGAGCTAGGAAGGTTAGGGGGTGTGGCCTTGTTGGAGGAAGTGAATCCCTGAGGGTGGGATTTGAGGTGTCAAAAGTCTCAGTGTCTGTGCGCGTGGAGCAGGGTGTAGCTCTCAGCTCTGCCAGTGGAGCAGGGTGTATAGCTCTCAGTTTCTTCTCTAGCTTCATCCCTGCCTGCTGCCACTGTCTCTGCCACTATGGTTTAGATAATTGACTAGGCCTCTGAAACCAGAAGCAAGCCCTCAATTAAATGCTTCCTTTTATGAGTTGCTCTGGCCGTGATGTCTCTTCACAGCAATAGAACAGTGCCTAAGACACCAGTTTTTCCTAAGCCTCCGATGGTCCCTCAGCGCTGTTGGTCTGTTCTGTAAAGAAGTCTTCACATGAACTCCTCTTGAAACTGCACGTGTACCTCAGACTTAGAACCTCACTGTACTTCTTGAAACCAAGAGCTGAGAAAAGTCTTCCATGTGCTGTGTTTTCAGCACGTCAGTTCCTTGTAAATTACAGTGGGCTGTTCTCGAAACACAGAGAAGTCAAACACCTCTCCATATTCTATTTCTATGAAATCGTAGTCTGGAGTTCCCACCGAGTTGTTCCTCCTCTTCCTTCCTTCTTCCCTGTCTGCGTGCATGCATGCATTATTTTCTTCCTTCTTCCTTTCTTTTCTTTATTCCTAATTCTTAAACAAATTCCCCATCTTTTTTGTTCCAGAACTCTTTGAAGGAACATATAAAACATTTAAAAATATTGCAAGGGATTAGACCCAGGGAAAACCCAGGGACCAACATACCACATGCATGTGCATACCTAGACCCTTGTGATAGAGATGCTGTATATTTGCCCAGCTTATTATATATTTTTTATATATTATATATTATATTGCCTTAGCTTGACAGAAGCAAAGACAGGGGAGTGGATTTGCTATCTAATTTGTATAAGTGTAAATTACAGTGTACATAGAAGTGGTTTTTTTTTTAAAGGCTTATAGTTTAGAAGAATAATAGTGGGTTTTGACCAGGAGAATTTTCTCTTAAGATGCAGTCAAGTGAATACAGTCCCCCAGCATTTTAACATCTAGCACAGGAGTGGGTTTCATGAGGGTGTTACATACAGCTTCTCAGTGCACACTGGTAGTTATGTGGGCAAACAAATCCCAGTAAAAGCAATTCTAGAAGGAGCTCAATATGCAGTTATGGGGATAGAGCTTAATATTAGAGTATAAAAGAATTAAATGCAAAAACAACAACAAATCCACTCTAAATAGATCAAAGACTATGGAAACTGAAGGTATTAGGAGAAAATGGGGAAAGGACTTCAAGAGGCAGGCGTGGGCAATGCCTTTCTAGACAGCATTTCAACAGCGCTGTATGCACTAGCAGTGACTAATGAGTGGGAGGGACTGTAGGAAATTAAAAAGTTTCTATACAGCAAAGGGAACAATTAGTAGAGTTAAAGACAGAGCCCTCAGAATGATGAAAAACTCCTGAGCTGTTCGCCAGACACGGGATTATTTTGCAGAACATACAGAGAGCCCCAGCAAAGCTAAACACTGGAAGAAAAACTATCGGTAAACATCCAGGAACAACCCAGGGCACAAAACGCACCTGAGGTGAAAGGCCCTCTGCTTTTCTTCCAGGAGGGAGCCTCTCTCACAGCTCCTCAAGGACTGGGTTCCGGCAGGCAGATAAGGTGTGGTGCATACACGCAAAGGTGCATTGGTCAGCCTTGAAGGTGAGCAAAATCCTGCCATTTTCAAGACGCTGGATGACGCTGGATGCTGTCGTCTCGAGTAAGGCAGACATAAGGAGTCATATGCGCTTCTCTCACATCTGAAGTCTGGGGTGTGCGGAAGATTATGAACACGGAGAATGAGTGTTGGGGACAGGGAAGGGACTTTGGGAGAAGAGGGGGAAAGTGAGAGGAATAACGGGGAAAATAATCAGAGTACACGCACGTATGAAAACCCATTATTTTGGCAGGGCGGTGGTGGTGCATGCCTTTAATCCCAGCACTTGGGAGGCAGAGGCAGGCGGATCTCTGTGAGTTCGAGGCCAGCCTGGAACCAGGACAGGCTCCAAAGCTGCAGAGAAACCCTGTCTCAAAAAACCAAAAAAAAAAAAAACCCATTATTTTGTACATTGCCACATGCTAATAAAAGAAAAAATATTTGGGGATGAAATGTCAAGTGCCAAAGACAAAGAAACAGATTATATCTGGGAGTTCTATGGGAGTCCCCCCGCAACTACGCACTAACCCATATATGGCCTTCTGGGAGATCTACTGGGATCCCTCATCCTCCCCAACACGCACCTGCCCATACAGGGCCACATGGGAGTTCCTCCAGCCATCCCCCTGCACACACACCAAACCGTGGGCTTTTTAGTCATTTTGAGCAACGTTCAAGGTTGTGTTCTCTAAGGCACAGCTCAGACACGGATCATCCATGATGCTGATGAAGGACACACTCTTCATCAGTGGAGTCAGGGATGAAACTTGTGTTTTCTTAGGAAGATCGAGGAACCTGATGCTTACAAGAGCCAGGGTGAAAACTGCTTCCCTCCTGGAGAGCGGTAGACATGACTGTAGCAGGGGAGGGCAGGTTGAACCCGCTCTTTCTCTTGCTAGAGCCGAAGAGTGGCCCTTCTTGGGAAACTTTACACTTTCCTATACCTTAAGTTTTTATTTTTAATTTTAAAGGGAATATATAGTCATAAAAGTGAGAAATAGAATCGTAAAGAAAAAGTTAATATTACTCTTTATTTAGGCCCTGGAGATGAGCAGGATTGAGATCCTCTTTTCTAATTTTGATTTAAAAAATTGTTTTTAATTGTGCAAACAGTTTCTCTATCCACTGCGTTACAGTAAAACACCATGATGTAAACATTTTCTTGCAAAAGCATATTAATGCTCATCTTTATAGACTTCATATTTATAGTCATCCGTTATGTAATTGTCTATTTTTAAAATATTATTAAGGTGCTGAGAACAACAGTGAACTTCTAATGCAGTCAAAGAATGCTTTGAAAGGGGGTGGGGAAATAGGGGAGAAAATGGTTCCTCTTCTCCCTAAAAGCCAAAAACAATGAACAGGTGTGGGAGTCTTTCCTTCACGTTTTCCCCATCATGAGTCAGAGCATCTCTGGTTGACCAGCAGGAGGCCCTCAGGAGGCTGAGGGCATTAATCTTCCCACATGGGAGGAGGGGAAAGACTCACGAACTATGAACATTGCTGGGTGGGGAGGGGTACCCTCTGGCCTCCGCTACCTGTAAGTTATCGACATATTCCTGAACATAACCCAATGAATTCATTGGTTCTCCATGATGGATTGGGTGGAATTTTTTGTTGGCCTATTATTACTCGATCTAGATTCCCCAGGAACGTTATGCAACATAAGCTAATTTATAGGTGTAGGCTTCAGTGGCTGAAGGAAATACGCATTCTAGAAGGAGATCATATAGAAGAGACTTCTATAGCTCCAGAATAGATAGGGTATGGGCTGGAAGTCAAACTGATGAGCAAGAACTGAAAGGGATCGTTGGGAAGAGAATGAACTATCTCTACGTGGGACATTATAGGAGAAGCTGGCGAGAAACAGACCGACAACATTAAATTCTCGGTGTCTGTGAAGATTGCTCTAAAGTTTGCCAGTCAGCCGGGCGGTGGTGGCGCACGCCTTTAATCCCAGCACTCAGGAGGCAGAGGCAGGCGGATCTCTGTGAGTTCGAGACCAGCCTGGTCTACAGAGCTAGTTCCAGGACAGGCTCCAAAGCCACAGAGAAACCCTGTCTCGAAAAACCAAAAAAAAAAAAAAAAAAAAAAAAAAAAAAAAAAAAAAAAAAACCCACAAAAACATAAAGTTTGCCAGTCTTCCTGACTCAGACCCCAGTTTGAAAGCTTACACTGGGCAGAGAGAGAGTTGGTGTGGTAGTCAAGGATGTTGTCTGCCTTTCCAGAGGACCTGCTTTCAGTTCCTGGCACCCAGGTCAAGGAGCTCACCACCACCTGGAACTCCTGACCCAGGCTGTCCATCTGAGGCCTCTGGCCTCTCAGACAACTATACTAACGTGCACACATGCATCTGTATACGGACACGTAATTAAACAACAACAACAACAACAACAACAACAACAACAACAACAACAACAACAATTCATTTTTAAAAGTTCAAAACCTAGCCGGGCAGTGGTGGTGCACGCCTTTAATCCTAGCACTTGGGAGGCAGAGGCAGGCATATAGCTGTGAGTTCGAGGCCAGCCTGGTCTACAAGAGCTAGTTCCAGGACAGGAACCAATGCTACAGAGAAACCCTGTCTCAAAATACCAAAAAGAAAAAAATGTTCAAAACCTACAGAGTTTGGAAACAGCCACACCTGGAGGCACGTCCTGCAGATTAGATTTCTGACTATCCTTAAAGACAAATGTTCATCTCAGGGTAGTGTCTAGGACCTCCTGGCCTTGAGCAGGAGGTCAGCAAGGAGCATAGCTCAGTGCATCTTCTGCCCAGCAACTCTAGCCAGCACCTCTTAGGAAGCGGAGTGAAGAATGACGAGCCCTCCTCAGGAAGGGGAAGCTAGCAGGATAGCAGACTGTGAGTGCATTGGTCCATCTAATACCGAGATGCCTGTTTGAGGAGGTCAACTATTTCCCATCTTTTCTAATTGAAATCTGTTCACTTCTATCTGAACATCAAAGGATGATGTTACAGCCCTTTGGAGTCATTCAGACGCATGGTAGGAAGCAGCTTTTCTAGCTTTCGCCCAGAGATAGATGGACCAGGGCAGCACAAAACCAGTAGTTCTTGCTGGGAACTATCTGCTTTCATATTTATGTTCAAGTTGTTGTTAATTCTGATGCATGCAAACCCTGAGGCCGTGAGGTAGTCTTGTTGTCTCCGGGGCAACCTTCTCCTCAGCTCAGTAACAAGCCAAGTGCACACACATCCTTCTCCTGCCTTTGAAGTGATGAGATTTATAAACGCCATGTGATTTATCTTAGAAGCCTTCAACTTAGTGCTTGGCCAATTCAAATCTCCTCTCCAGAAGAGTCGGATGTAGAGAGATAGGCCAGAATTTTAGTTTTACACTTGTGGCAGAAATACATAGAGAAGGGTCTCCAAATGAAGGGGCATGAATAATTCCGGAACATAAATATTTTACTGAAAAGCTTATATTTCTCTCTCCTTCACATCAACCTGTGATATTTAACTGAAATATAAAATGGTGGCAACACTTTTTAACAGGAGCATGATGGAAAGCATCTTTTTGTTGCTGTTTCTGTTTTGTTTTTCTGGATAGGGTTTCACCGTATAACCCTGCGTCTCCTGGAACTCATTCTGTAGACCAGGCTGGCCTCGAACTCACAGAGTTGAGTGCCTCTTTCTCCTGAATGAGTGCTTGATTAAAGGTGTGCGCCACCACTGCCTGGGGCTTGAAAGTATCTTAGCAGCTTAGTGTAAATCCATTTAGATTTTTCTAAAGGTGGTTAGAACGTACTCCATCTTCCTAAATATGTGGCCTGCTACATTCTCAATGTACTTAAGAATAAGAATGAGTTAATACTGCCTCTTGCTTGAAAGTCAAATGAGGATGACTTGGGAATGTGTAGCATGCTATAAATAGCTCTTGCTAATATTATTAACAAGGAACTGTTCTACTTTTTAACCAAGAGATAAAAGGTGGCTTTCCAGCTGCAGAGAACTACTCTTGCTAGCAACTTACCTCATCTCATAAAAATAATTAAACGACCTAAATTTAAACTCCAGATCTGGGGGTTGGGCTGGCAGGATCAGAACTCCCTGGTGTTCTCATCAGACCAAGTTAGCAGGAAGTCATGCCCTACACCATATCCGGTACTTTGATGTCATAGCTCTGGAGGAGGTGTTCAGATTGTGCAATTAAAGCCTCACAAAAAATAAATTACAGTGTAAATGGCAGGGGAAGAAATCAAATGTTGATTTTTATCATGTGGACCTTACAGGCAGACAGAATAACACTTTGAACTGACGGCGGCTTGTGGTTGTGGGAGGTATAGAGGGGTCTGTTGCCATGGGGAAAATGTCTCACAGACACACAAACAGGTTCAACAGGAACAGACACTGCAGGTGGTTGTGGGGAATTTTCTTGGAAAGATGCAGACAAAAGTGGACCTCTTCACTCAGCACCCAGGATGGGCCTGAGTAACAATCCTGCCCAAGTCCCCTCTGAAGAGCCATCAGATTTTGGGGGCTTGCTTTCAGAGCATGGGAGGAGTTATCAATAGGAGTGTGGGTGACCCTCATACAGTTGTGCTATGGAAAATCCTCACTCCCGCACGGATGCCGACCTTCCTATTGTGGTGTACATGGATGTCCTCTTCAGCTAACCTTCATTTACTTTATAGTCAGTCATTTCCAGAGACCACATGTTGCTGGGTAGCACTTGGGAGAGAAGTGCAGGAGATGTTCGAGATAATCGGTGAGAGGCCGATGACCCTCCGATTGTGGGACAATGCTCTTGTACACTGTAAAGATTTGCCACTCATATTAGTTTAATAAAACGCTGGGTGGCTAGTAGTCAGGCAGGAAGTATATGCAGGGAAACAAGAGTAAGAGAATTCTGGGAAGAGGAAAAGGCAGAGATGTAGTCATCGGCCAAACACAGAGGAAGCTAGATGAGAATGCTTTACTTAGGAACCGTACCAAGCCACGTGGGTAAACATAGATAAGGATTATGGGTTAATTTGAGTTGTAAGAGCTAGTTAATAAGAAGCCTGAGCCAAGAGGCCAGTTTATAAAGTGTGTTTCTTTGGGACTGAATGACATCACAACCAGGCAGAACAGAAACTTCCGTCTACACTCTCCTTGGTGCCCTCCTTCTCTGAGGGTATGTCTTCAAGCCTGATCTCAAGGTCTGTTTCAGGCAATCACAGCTGCTCTGGTTAAGATGGTGCTGTCTTTTATGCTCAGAGGACAGTGTTCGAGAATACAGATAGACATCTCAGTTCTTCAACGCCCATGGATAAGGCACAGGCTTGGTTGCCAGAGTGCACATTCTGAACTGTGAATACACAGCAGGCAGAGACCATGTTTGCCTCACCTTTGATATTCCTGTGGAAAGCGACAAACTCCTATAGCAAAAATGCAAACACACACACACACACACACACACACACACACACACACACACACACACACACAGTGAGCATACACAGTGAAGGAAACGAAGAGATTCTTTGGTAAACTTCTTAGAGATGTTTTTGACAGTAAATCATCTCCTTCCCTATTGGGCATATCTTTTCATGTCATTTACATTACATAAAATGTTGCAAATATTTTGTCATTTTAATTGTTGACCTGAAAGTTCATCATGGATTAAGGCTACTTTTTTGCTCAGAAAAAAAACTTAATACATTATTGAATTAAAAAGCAAAAATGTAAATAAAGGGACAGAGATAACCGTTGTCTGTCATATTTGTCTTGTGACAAAAGGAGGACTTGGTGAACCAGATGGAGGGGAGTGAACCATGTATCGATTGCTAGGTAGATAAATTTTAAGATGTGGCCCATACAAAACGGAACTATTATTTGGCCTTAAAAAGAAGGAAATATACATACAATGACACTGATGACCTTCAAAACACTATGTGCTAAGCAACATGAGCCAGTGACAAGGATATTGCATGAACCTGTTCATATGAGGTTCCATAGCATAGCCAGAAGGTAGAACTATGAATTTTCAAGTGATGGGTGCAGAGGAAAGATGAACTCTTGTGGAATATTATTTTAAGGTATGTTACATTTGTTTATGCTGTGGAATATTTGTTTAGCTCTGCAAATCTGTGTTGCTTTGCCTGTCTAAAACACACGCTTGGTCTAATAAGGAGCTAAATAGACACTAGCTAGGCAGGACAGCAGTAGGCAGAGCTGCCAGGCAGAGAGATTCATAAGAGGAGCAAGAAAAGGAGAAGAAGAAGATGATGGGGGGGGGTCAGCCACCCACCCACACAGTCAGATACGGAGTAAGAAGGAAAGAAAAGATATGCAGAAATAGAAAAAGGTAAAATCCCAGAGGCAAAAGGTAGATGGGACAATTTAAAAAAAGCTGGCTAGAAACAAGCCAAGTTAAGGTCGGGCCCCCAAAGAGTAAAAAATAACCAATGACAATCAACTGGGGTTCAATGAATACAGACTTTCAGTTAGAGAAGATGGAAAATTCCTGAAGACAGATAGTGAAGATGGTGTCATAATAATGTGTTCAACTTTGCGGTTATTGTAAGTGATGCTGCTGTGATCATGGAGACGCAAGTGTCTTTTTGAGTTCTGTGTTAGCTACTTTTTTTTAAAAATTTATTTATTTATTAAAGATCTCCGTCTCTTCCCCGCCACCGCCTCCTATTTCCCTCCCCCTCCCCCAATCAAGTCCCTTCCCTCCTCAGCCCAAAGAGCAATCAGGGTTCCCTGCCCTGTGGGAAGTCCAAGGAACCCCCACCTCCATCCATTTCTAGCAAGGTGAGCATCCAAGCTGCCTAGGCTCCCACAAAGCCATTATGTGCAATAGGATCAGAGACCCATTGCCATTGTTCTTGAGTTCTCAGTAGTCCCCATTGTCTGCTATGTTCAGCGAGTTGGGCCTCATCCCAGGCCTTTTCAGACCCAGGCCAGCTGGCCTTGGTGAGTTCCCAATAGAACATCCCCACTGTCTCCGTGTGTGGGTGCACCCCTTACGGTCCTGAGTTCCTTGCTCGCGCTCTCTCTCCTTCTGCTCCTGACTTGGACCTTGAGATTTCTCCATACCTCTTCAACATAGTGCTTGAAGTTCTAGCAATAGCAATAAGACAACATAAGGGGATCAAGGGGATTCGTATCGGAAAAGAAGAAGTTAAGCTCTCATTATTTGCAGATGATATGATAGTATACATAAGCGACCCCAAAAACTCTACCAAAGAACTCCTACAGCTGATAAGCACCTTTAGTACTGTGGCAGGATACAAGATCAACTCCAAAAAATCAGTGGCCTTCCTATACACTAAGGATAAGGAAACAGAGAGGGAAATTAGAGAAGCATCACCTTTCATGATAGCCACAAATAACATAAAATATCTTGTGTTAGCTACTTTTGTGCCGTGACAGACTGCATTGAGAAATAGGAATCCCGGGGCAGGGTTTCTGTTAGCTTACTGTCCCAGGTGCGATGAAGTCCACGGTGTTAGGACGGCATGGAGGCAGGAGCATGAGGGGAGCCCATCGGTTAGGAAGCAGGGTGGTCAGATTTCATCTGCACACCTCCAGCAAGGCCAGGCTCCCCAAGCTCTCTACATGGCCCCCTCAGTTGGGGACTACATGGTCAAACACATGAGCCTATGGGGAACACCTCACATTCAAACCACAAGCCCCTACTTTCAGTTTTTGGGGCAGTGCGGTGAGTAGATTAATACAGTAATTTTATGTAGTATTATTTAGGGATTGCTATATAGTAGCATTTTGATACACACACACACACACACACACACACACACACACACTTGCTCATTCTTGTAATTTGCTTCTGCAAGACAAAATTTCAAAAGCATAGAAATGGAATTGCCTGATCTAAAACACATGATGAATATTCCCTCAAATAAGACTGTATTAATTTGTGCTCCTACCTAGAGTACTGAAAGTCCTTGCTTCAACCTGTGCTGATAAATTTTGCATGATGACTCTCGGTTTTTGCAGTTTGGGTTCCGCGATTAGTGAGGCTGCGAGCCTTTCATCATTTGTGGCTGTTTGTAATTGCTCCCCTGTGGCTTTCCTGCTTATGTCCTTTGTCACTTCTCCACTGTGACATCTTTTTCCTAACGACTTGGTCTGTACAAATTACAATATCATCACGTTGCCTTCACAAATATTTTGGCATTTTTTCCCTTTTCTCTTTTCTTTTGTTTCTAAAGCTAGAGTCTTCCAACCATAATTATGAAAGTCTTTTCAAAAGTGACTTCAAAAGTCAAGCCTGTGCGGTATTATAGTGAAGATTTCCCTGGGTTTTGTATCGCGCTCACAGATGCTCCTGTCCTTTTGTTATTGATTAACACACTCATTTCTGTTTGTTCTCAGCTGTTTGCAGTGCTTTAAGTTTTAATCCGCAGACCTACTGAGACTCCATGTTAATGTGGGGAGAGAAATCGGACATGGGGTCTCTTCTTCCAGTGGCTAATTGACCTGCTCCCTTTTCTCTCGCTAATTTAAATTGCAAATCTTCGCCTTACTAGAATCCCATACTCCTCTTTAAGGGCCTTCTTTTCCTGCTTCATTAGCACACCTCTCTTTCCCTGATTTAATAACAGTATTGTGGCTTCATAACCCCATTAAAAGCATATTGAACACAGCCTTTTCCTTGGCTACCTTTATTAATCTTTTGTTGTTTGTGGCTACTTTTGCTCGCATATTATTTCAGGTAAACCTCAAGAGCAATTGTTAAAGTTTATTAAATTCTATTGGGCTGCTATTGAAGTTACAGATTAATTTGGAGAAACTGACATCTTAAAATAGGGAGTCTTTTCATCTAGGAACAAGATATTTTACAAAACTATTTATCAAAGTCATTTTAATTAACAGTTATCTCTTGATTACTCTCAGGTGAAGGCAAGTCCTAATTTCAAGTTTTTGCAGAGAGCCACCTGTTCTGCTTGATTATCTCCTTTGTTTTCCTCAACTGTTCTTCCTCGCCCTCTGCCACAAACTATATCGCTCATTAGCATTCTGAAGCAGACACGTTAGAAGAAAAATATTTCATTAAACTTCCACCTGAGAAGAAAGGAAATAAAATGAGAACCCATCCTTAGCCGTGACCATTTGGATTGGGGAGAGATGGAGGGCGTGGAAGGATGGAAAAGGGAGAGATGGCCGAGTTCTAGATACCACGTGCATCAGACCCTGGCTCTAACACAATCAGAAATCCAAGAGTGACCTATTTCATTTGGAATGTTGCGAATGCCCAGAAAATGAAAAGCAGCCACGACTAAGCATGAACAAAAAGGTCCCTGGACTCAAAAGTAAATGATATTTTTTGAATTATGGAGTTACTGACAATATTTCAAACTGGAAGGAGTACATTTAAAAATTTAAAAGTTAATAAGTTTTGAGTAAATAAAACATAAAGAAAATAGGGCGGTATCTTCTGAAACAATTTTAACTATTTATCAGCACCATAGCAATGTAGTATAAATGATGCCATCATTTGTATTTCCTGCAAGATGGACAAAATGCTTTTAAACTGCACTAGATTGACAATAAAAGGGCAAAGAAAGAAAGAGGCATGTTTGAGAAGAATGTCTCAGTCACCACTAGAGGGAACAATAGGCAGCCTTTCTTCCAGATACCTGAGCAGAAGAATATTACAGAGAAATAAGAGGCAACAGGGTCACGGCAGATCAAACGACCTCAATAACTCACGTGGACGAGCAATGGCCTTCAGAAATGGTCATCAGATCTGACGTCTCACCCGAGCATCAAGTGCTTCTCAAGGGGAATGTGTGTCCTGCTGGAAGTAAAGCAAATCTCTCGAGGAACACAGAAGGGTTTCTAAGGCGTTCGTTAGGGAAAATAAGCCTTCGTTCCTAAGCCAAGTATGCCACTGTCTCATTCACTAAGTTAAAACTGCTCCTGAAGTGGCTTCACGGAGATAAACTCCCCATATGTTAGGAAACAAAATGAAGACACAGGATTTTTACCACCCCAAGGTGAAACTTGGCAGTGAAAGGATGAGGCAGCAGTGCTTCTGTGGTGAGCAGAATGCAGGCCTGCCTTCCTCACCGCTGCCCGGATTCACTGCACTAGTTCAGTCTGTGTGACGATGAGCACTGCCTGCATAGGGGTCTAAGAAGAGCCAACTCTGATGCTGTGTGCCTCCCTTCTTAGGTTGCACCATCCAGTGGTCCACCCGATCTGCTGATGTGTTCCATGGGGAGAAACTGTCTCTTATACAAGATTCCCTCTTTTTCACTATAAATACACTTCTGCCCTCAACATCTTCTTCTGTATTCCAGAACCACCTCGCTTTAAAAGAGAAACACTAAACAAGCTTTGAAATACAGGTGATCCCAGACACAGGAGGAACTAAAACAAAAAGGTTATCTCATTGTAATAAAATAATACATAAATAAAAATTGCACCGCAGTGCTGCTGAACACTTCCCTCTCCAGCTGATTATCCTTCCACCGGGTCATCGTGTCTGAATGAGGAAGTGGAGACTCAGAACAGTGCAAGACCTCATGGGAATTCCCCTGGTTGGTAAAGGGGAGAGGTGGGAGGCTGGGATTGGGGAGAGGTGGGAGGCTGGGATTGGGGAGAGGTGGAAGGCTGGAATTGGGGAGAGGTGGGAGGCTGGGAT
>NC_022011.1:86627032-86642923 GCF_000317375.1 Microtus ochrogaster
ATTGGGGAGAGGTGGGAGGCTGGGATTGGGGAGAGGTGGGAGGCTGGAACTGGGGAGAGGTGGGAGGCTGGAATTGGGGAGCCTTCATCATGCAGACCTGCCGATACAAATGTTCACCCTATGCAAGTGATCAGACGGAACTGAGATGAGCCGGTGTTGGAATCCTCTATGGGCAGAGCTCCCCAGAAGGACTTCAGATTTAACACGAGGAGGGTGCTTTAGTTTGGCTGTGAGTGTTCCTGTGTGGCAACTTGTGTGGCTGCTGGGATTAAAGGTGTGTGTCACCATTACCTGGTCTGTAACGCTGACCAGTGGGACTATTTTTTACTCTCAGATCTTTAGGCAGTCTTTATTTATTAAAATACAATTGAAATGCCACTACAAATCTCCACCTCTCAGTTTCTTCCCCAAAGTTCTTCTCTCTCCCTGGAAGTCCCGCCTATCCTCTTTTGCTTAGCTATTGGCCATTCAGCACGTTCCTGAACCAATTGGAAGATGCCTTGGCGGGTGAGGTAAAACAGCACCATGTCTTCACACAGTGTGATCAAATATTTTGCAACACCATTATTTACATAGAGACTTCCATTTCTGAACGCACTTTCATGGCATTATTGATCATTTCATTTGAATCATACAGTGAAGTTTTCCCAGAAGTCAATAATTTTTATTCAAAATTTTTATTATATATTTGTGTTTATAAAATCAAATTAGATTTAAATTATTTTCTTAACATATTTAACTGCCCAATCTTTAAAAGCTTCATTTTTGTTAATGTAATTTATTTGAAATTTCTAACTCCATCTTGAGGCACACTGGTTGAGTAGAGATGACTCCAAGCTAGGAAGTGTGACAATTGATACTGTTTACTCAACAGGATCTAGAAAAATCCTGGAGACAAAGCTCTTGGCATTTCCTGACTAGGGTAACTGATGTAGGAAGGTCCTTCCAAACATGGGCTGTGTAGATTAAAAATGATAAAGTGAGCTGAGCACCAGCATCTGTCTCCCCATCTTCCTCTTCTCCCTCCCCTCGTCTCCTCCCCCCTCCCTACTTTCTCCCGTCTGTGGAAATGTAGTGTTAAGTTGCCTCAGGATGCTGCGACTGTGCCTTTCCTGCCACACTGTACTTTCAAACTGTCAGGCCAAGCAAACTCTTCCCTGATTTACTTGTGCCAGGTGTCTGGTCACCACCGTAAGGTAAAAGCGTCCTGTATAGAGGCTTATGATGCTCACACTGCACTTTATAACTTTGGTTATTGCAAATCTGCTCCTGGGTTTCATAAGGCTGTGAAGTGGAAGGTTAATCATCTTTAACCCATTAAGATCACTGCCCGGGCAATGCATTAGTAATATTTTTAACTCCCGGGAGGGATGTGAACTGGTTATAGACAGTATGTACCAAAGTCATGAAGTTGCGAACTGAGTCGAGGCACCATCTTCTGTATGTAACACTTGACCACATCGTATGTGTCAAAGTGATGATGTAAGACACAGAGGAGACCTCAAAATGACCAGACTTTGGCTGGAACCAGAGGAAAGCACAAAGCCCCAGGGCTGCCAGAATAGAGGCCCACTAAATTCAGCTGAATAAAGAAGGAGAGAACGTTTGTAGGTATTTATAGACCTCAGGGACTAAAGGACACCTGGTGGAGTTTGAGAAAATCAACCCACTCCTTCAGAGGCTTCGTGGTTCCTCCCCCGTCTCAGGTTTGTTCAGCTCCACTGTACCTTGTCATACTTTCCCACTCAGTTACCTTGACCACAGAACAGCAGGCAGAGGCAAAAGACCCAGCTTAGACATTTCCAGGAAGTCAGAGGTCTCTGCCTATTCAAAACATGACCCTTCAGGGAATCCACACCCAAAACAGTTAGGGGCAGCCCCCCGGGAGCAGGGAATGTAGGGGAGGTAGATGCCATTCATCCAACCATCAATACATCCATTCCTTTCCCTACTAACCTTGTTATCCTAAGCATAGTGACATACTGTAGGGGAGCTGGGGCCTACTAAAGCTCTATCAGAGTGCAGTATGTAGAATTTGGTATTTTATATAATGTGTAATGTGACTGAAAAATATACTGTCAGTAAAACATACTTTATTCTTTCTAAGGTTTAATGATTACTGGGCTTGTTTTGACTTTTATGTCAACTTAGCTTCCTGGTTGCATCCTAACTTTAATATTTAATGTAATTTTTTTAACAGAGAAATTGGATCTGTAATAAACTCCTCCATGGAGAATCAACCCCATCAAGACTTCTGTGATGAGAACTGAGGAAATTAGCATTTACCCTGATGGCTCACTGCCTTCAACAAATGTTGTAATGAAATAATTTACTTCTTAAGCATGGAGGCAGTGGGTGGTTCCCCTCCGCTAAATGTTGAGATTCTGAATCAGCTTGGTTTCTCATTGCTGTAGAAAATACCCGGAAGAAGCAACTTAAGGGGGTAGGGGCCTATCCTGGTTACGGTTTGTGAGACTACAGCACACCATGGCAGAGAATGTGCTGGTACCAGGGTGAGGCAGCTAGTCACAGAGAGAGCAGACACGAAGTAGGGCTGGGATATAAAATCTCAAGGCCCATCTCCAGTGACTCACTTCCCCCAGTGAGGTACCACCTCAAGAAGGTTCTACAACCTTCCACAAGAGCACCACCCACTGGAGATCAGTGTCCAAACACACAAGACCATAGGACCCACTGGAGATCAGTGTCCTTCATATCGAAACCACTATATTACGTAGACATAGCTAGAAATGTTTGCTCCCATTACAGTCATTAAAATTCACATGTTCGGTACTATTTTGTATATGAAATGAGCTCAATATAAAATCAACAATTTAGCAACAATCATAGCTTGTGGATTCTGGTGTGCATAAGAAGCAAATCAAAGATTCTTACCCAATCAATCTAAGAGAGTACCAAAAAAATGTCTTATTGAGTAAGCTCCCCAGGCCACTTTGAAAAAAATGATCCAGGGGTACGCCAAGAAGCCTTTCAGAATAAGCTGATACACATGGAAGGAGACAATGGTAAGGAGATTCTCTGGGGTTGTCCTGACTCCTGCTCTCTGCAGGGGATCACCATACTGTGCACTTTATCTTTGGGACACCCGTGCACTGGATGGTTAGTTATATTAGCCTGGCTTTCATTTGCCAAAGTAGTATGGGGAGGAGGGAATCTGGTGTTGGTTTGATGTTTCTCGGCAACATTGTTAGCCAGGATCACCTAAGCAGCGTTCTGTGCAGTCGGTGTTTTGTGAGACATTTTGTGTTTCTTTGAAACAAGTGCTTTGCCAGGGGAAACATGGCTTTTGAAATCAGGTACTTTTTTTTTTTTTTGGTGTTAGAATACATGATTGGGTTAAATGATTACAGAAATGTTATGATAGTCTTTGGGACTGTTTTTGAAATGTCATACCATATGGTTTTTTGAATCATAAAAGCTTACAAGTGATAACAGTTCAAATTGAAAATTGTATGACTGAGGTGCTTAAGATATTCTGAAGCCTACAGGGAATTTCTCATGTCTCCGCAGGGGAAATGCTGGGAAATTGAAGGCTGTAATAGCTCAGGAGACTCTGGGCTTGCTTATCATAAGGATCTCCTGGGTTGTAAATGGAATTTCAAAAACCAAAATGATTGTTGCAAACTGAAAGTGATTTCAGAAAATGTCAGAAGCGAATCTTATTTTCTCACGTTTACCCTGTGTTTTTACCTAACGCCTTCTTCACGACGGTAATAAAGTTCCTTTCTTCTCCATCCCTCCACTGAATGCTGACCTAAGTCTTTTATCTGTCTTCAACCCTTTTCTTCTCAGACGAGGGTAGGCTTGCTTTAGCAGTTTGTATTTTCTATAAGTTTAGTCTTTGGACCATGAAGGAGTTAGATTCGGTGAACTTGTTGATTTTTCTTAATTGTTTCCCTTGGAGATGAGAATGATCAGCCACCGTACATTTTCCAGCCACATTCCCAGAAGCCTCCAGTGCCTCTAGTCTGGCTTCACGCCTAATTGCTCTCTGCTATTAAACAAAGCATAATTTATTTTCTGAAACCGAGTAACTTGTCTCAGAGCTTTATTCTCCTTGATGCCTTGCCTGAGAATTCCAAGGATCCTTTGGTAGGTGTTGCCCTGTTTTCTAACCTCTGGAGCTACCGCTATCCCATATTAGTGTAGTTGTTAGTAGACCCAAGTCTACACTAGGTGGAAGCCCACAGGAGTCAGGGAACTGTTTGGAAATCTTTTCTGCACTGTTTACTGAAGATAAATTGCAAGAAGATTTGAAGATTTGTACTCTAGACTGCTGGGCATCATAGTTGCTTCTAGAAGGAGATTAAGTATATTTTGGTTCTATCTCACCTCTCTTTGATTTCTGACTCTCTTCCATGGTGGGGTCTTGGAGGTTTTAGGCCATTTATGACTTGTACTCAAAGGGAATTGTCTCAGATAGCTCTGTTCTTGCTTTTTATATCTCTATATATCTCCTTTCTTAAGTTCAGGTTCTTTGTCACGTGCTATAGTTTAAATATGAAATGCCCCTCAAAGAACTATGTGTTGAAGGTTTGCTGCTGTTGGGAGATAGGGAACCTTTGAGACGGGCTGGCTTGAAAGAAGATAAAGTTTTGGAGGTGTATCCTTGAAGATGGTATTGGAATAGGGCTCTGTCTCCCTCCCTCCCTCCCTTCTTCTTCCCTTCTCTGCCTTCTGGCTATTATGAGATGAGCAGCCTCCTCTATGATAAGCTCCCATCATGACTGATTGTGTTGTCACAGGTCCAAAGCAATGTGACCAAGTAGCCAAGGGCTGAAACCACGGGCCAAAAGCGAGCCTTTACTACCCATTTTGTCTAAGTGTCTGTCTCGGGTTCTTTGTCACAGAAATGGACAGAGTGACACAAAACTGACAAACACAGACACCACCTGCCATGATGCTAGTCTGGATTTTATAGTAACTATCGACTTAGCCTCCAACCACGCATACTTGGACTTCTTAAAGACTTTTTGCTTATTCCTGTGGATTTTTTCACTCTGGTGCTCAAGCCCTGTTATTTCAAAGCCCGAAGATAGTCTTCAGGTCCAGATGTTGACCTTTCAAGGCTGGAAAACAGTCAGAATTCTGATCATTGGTTTTCCCTGTTTTTATTTTTTTTAATTTATTTATTTATTAAAGATTTCTGTCTCTTCCCCGCCACCGCCTCCCATTTCCCTCCCCCTCCCCCAATTAAGTCCCCCCCCCTCCTCAGCCCGAAAAGCAATCAGGGTTCCCTGTCCTGTGGGAAGTCCAAGGAACCCCACCTCCATCCAGGTCTAGCACTGAGACAATGGGGATGTTCTACTGGGAACTCACCAAGGCCAGCTGGCCTGGGTCTGGAAAATCCTGGGATAAAACTGGACTCTCTGAACATAGTGGACAATGAGGACTACTGAGAACTCAAGAACAATGGCAATGGGTTTCTGATCCTACTGCACATACTGACTTTGTGGGAGCCTAGGCAGTTTGGATTCCCTGTTTTTAAAGAAGGAACAGTGTTATCCTAGCTGCTGCTCTCTGCCCACTCCTCCAGGCCACCTCTCTTGATAAGTTGCAGTTCATGTCTTTGCATCTCTAAAAGGTTTACAGAAAGCTCCTAAGTAAGGGATAATAATTACAAAAGTGTCACAATCTATACTTGAACCTGGGCTATATCTACTTGGGCAAAGTCGCTATCCCACGGACTGTCCAAGGGCTGCGTTAGTCACAGGTCATAGGTTTAACCAAAGGGATTGACTTTGACTAATGTGGACAGTGAGGCCCAGGTATCAGACTCAGACGACCACAGACAGAATCACCTCCAGGAATCTGGCGGCACAGTGCACAGCGTTCTCAGGGGACAGCCCCAACTGTGCTTTCCTTCTTTGCACTTAAGAAGGAATTAGCTAACTGTCTTTGGTTCCTACGTACCTCCAGGCTAGAGAAGGAGAGAGACTCTTGTCTAATAGCAGGGAAGGGAGTCAGTAATTTCCCAAAGGAAACTGAAAACAAAAATAGAGCAAAAAAGGCAAAAAATAATGATGTACCTCTGCAGTGGCCAGGGAGAAAACCTGCCATCTTCCTTGAGAAGCTCTTGCTATTGTGGTGTTGCAGAGAGTCCCTCATCCTGAACACAGACTCAATAGAGATGATGCTCGGGAATGTTTTTATTACATTTAAAATTTTATAGGTGTGTGTGTGTGTGCGTATGTGTGCGTATGTGTGTGTATGTGTGTGTGCATGTGCGTGTGTGTGTATGCGTGTGCATATGTATGTGTGTGTGCATGTGCGTGTGTGTGTATGTGTGTATGTGTGCGTATGTGTGTGTGCATGTGCGTGTGTGTGTATGTGTGTGTGCATGTGTAAATGTGTGTGTGCATGTGTACGCGTATGTGTGTGTGCGCGCGTATGTGCGTGTAGGTGTGTGTATATGTATGTGCGTATGTGTGTATGCATGTGTATATGTGTGTGTGTGTATGTGTGTGTGCATGTGTATGTGTGCGTGTGTGTGTAGGTGTGTGTGTGTGCGTATGTGTGTGCGTGTAGGTGTGTGTATGTATGTGCGTGTGTGTGTGCATGTGTATGTGTGCGTATGTGTGTGGGTGTGTGTGCGTAGGTGTGTGCGTGTAGGTGTGTGTATATGTATGTGCGTGTGTGTGTGTGTGCATGCCTGCTACAGTGTATTTGGAGATTAGAGAACAATTTATGCTAGTCAGTTCTCTCCTTCAACCTTGTGGGACCCTAAGGGTTTGAACTCAGGTTATCAAGATTGGTGCCAAGTGAGTTTGCTAGCTGAGCCATCTTGCTGTTCTGGGAATTTGTCTTTAAATGGCTCACTAACCATAGAGGGATAAAGATTCTAGGCTAACATTTTTCTGTGTTTTTTTTTTTTCTGAAGAAGTGGGACCATCTTAGGCCAAGTGTTAACTTCTGAAATTATATTCTTGACATAACACTATGTTATTCGGATTAAGAAAACATGGTAAAGATTACAATATTCTAACTCTAATTTCTGTGTGTTTATTGTTATGAACTAAAGGATGTTTCCCTGCTCTCCTGCCCCAAAAACACATGTGTTAAAGCCCTAGGCCCAGGATGAGACCTCAGCATGTGGCTACTTTGGAGAGAAGGCACTTCAATCTGTAAGGTAGAATGAGGTCACAGAGGTGGGCCCTAGAGACTGGCGTCTTTATAAAAACAGGCAACGAGGACACAGGGATGTGCCTGGCAGAAGAAGCCATGTGAAGACACAAGAACGGAGCTCAACTGTTCTTGGTCTAAGGGATTGTCATATTTGCTCCAACAAATGAGTGCAGTTATAACCTGGTACCACAAGTTCTTGGTTATCCCAACTCTCATGCTGAAAGTATAGTAGCTTCTGTAGTACAGATGCTTGACTTTGAATCTAGCATCTCGTGGACCACTGGGGGTTTATCCTCGATAGCCCTTCCTCTTGGTATCTGTGTTAGCAGTTGTGGTGTCAGCCACTTGCTCTGGACCTAAAGCCAAACTCAGGATGCTCTGTTGGGTCACGGATGCTCTCCCGACTTCTTCACTCCTGTGCCAGGGGTTGAAGAATTTTTGGGAATTCTGACTTGGGGAGCCAGGTTGCCATGTCTACCTGCATTTTGTTTGCATCCCCATCCTACTCCGTGTTTATGGAAGTTGTTGGGTAGAGACCTTTTGTGGGAATTCACTGAGGGATGTACCCCAATAGTGCTGAGCACCGTGGGCTCCTGCAGACCCATCAGGATGTTTCTGCAGCTCCGTGAGTTTTGAACCTGGACTCTAAGAGAGGCAGGAAAGTTATCAAAAGCTCTGATGTCTTCTCTACTCATTGCCTCTGCTCCTTTCTGCCCCACTCAACTTCCTAACCGGCCAAGCAGAGAATGGGTGTGCTTTCTCAGTCTTCCAGTATGAATGAGAGCTATCTTATGAAAAAATGATTAAAATGACCAATACTGGTTGTCTAGAAGGTAGGATAACACGATTGAAAACTTTTCTTTCTTTTCTCCAATAAAAGTTATAGCAATCCCTTACCGTCTGTGGAGGATAAACTCCGTCAGGATACCAAAGTTCCATGGATGTTTAAGCCCCTTGTAGGAAATGATACCGTTTGCATATAACCTATGAACATAGTCATATATAATTGAAATTATCTGCAGATCATGTGTATTGCTAAATACAGTGCAAATGTTATATAAATAGTCATTATTCTATGTTTTTCAGGGAATGACATACTTGGCCCAGATGTATTTTTCAGTGAGCATTTTCAATCCAGATGTGGTTGATTCTGAAGATGTAGGATACATAGATATAAAGGGCCAACCGTGGGGCTGAGAGGATGTCTTGGTAGGTGAAATGCTTGCTGCATAAATATGAGGACCTGATTTGGGGTCGGCAGGACTCACGCAAGAACTGGTTGTGGTGGTACTCCTCTGTTACCTTGGCACAGAGGAGGCAGAGATAGATAGATCCTGAGAGTTTACTAGTCCATCATCCTAACCTATTAGTTAGCTCCAGGTTCAATGAGAGACCTTGTCTCAAAAACTAAGGTGAAGTGCCAAAGAGGAAGACACCCAAAGTCGATGACACAGAAGTAGTGCGTGCACGTGCGCAGACACACATACACACACACACATACACACACACATACACACACATGCACACATACACACACACATACACACACATGCACACATACACACATACACACACATACACACATACACACACATACACAGACATACACACATACACACACATACACACACACATACAGAGAGAGAGAGAGAGAGAGAGAGAACCTCTATTTCATTTTGAGTATAAAAAGTTGAATAGTAATATATTTTTTCTTGTTTGCATTTGTGTTTTAGAAAATTTACCTGAAATTTACTGGCAGAATCAACATAGATAATATTATTAATATTTTTAATAAGAGCATGTTGCTTTTAATTCTTGTGAGTTACTATGGAGCGATTTTTTTTTCCTACACAGATCTACTTATATTTGACGTAAAGTCCATCCATTGTGCCTAAGCCCAGTAGCAGCCTCTGTGCTCAGAAAGCTTCTTTGAGCTAATTCTTCCCTTTTAAAAAGCTCAATGTTCTCCTCGCTCGATAGAGGAAGCAAACCAGACGCCCTCTGGAACACGAGGCGTTCATTCCTCTGTTATTTCCACCTGCTGGTCCCCACCGTATCTGAAAGGAAAGCATCACTCAAATTCTGGGCGCCATAGCAGGTTCCCCTAAGCACCTCTGAAATTGGCTGAAAGGGCAGTAAGAGAGAAAGGACACAGTTTGGCAATGTGATCAATTACGTTTTGTATCTATTTTGAGAAATGTATCATTTCAGATTTTCACTGGAGTGAAGGTGGATTCATTCTCCCCACTATGCACGAGGTTTAAATTAGAATTCCCATCACCTGAAGATTAAGGCTCCTTTATGGACTTCAAGCTACATTTCTCCCCTGAACCTAAAGCAGATCAATCCATTTTTCATAGGATGGGGACACAGGAGGTCGGTCAGCGGAATGAGCATAGCATTGAATCTCCTTCTCAGTTCTGTGCTGACTTTCTGTGTGAAAGTCACCTGAGCAGTTGTTATTGCTCTCAATTTATCTCAATTGAAAATATTGATCACCTCCTAGACAATTAACAGGGGGCTGAGCATGTGGAATAGCAAGTAAATACCTGAAGATTATGACCTTGCGGAAAAAACTTGCCACTTGAATGGAAAACAATTTAAGAGAAAATAAAATTGAGACAAAATATATAATAGCCTCAAAGAAATGAAAACATATACTATACAAAGACATATATACAGGTTTTTATGTCACACGAATTCTTGTATATGGGTGTTTATGCTAACTTCATTTGTAATGAGCCTGAGAAAAACTCATGACAGGTTTCTACTGCTGTGAAACACGCTAATCTAAAACTTGGTGACTTCAGTAGCAAACATTTACTGTCTCACAAATCTGTGGATCAGACATTTGTGGGCAGCTTATCTAGGCGGTTCTGGTTTCGGGTCTCCCATAAAGCTGCAACTAAGCCGTCCAGGGACTGTGCTCATCTGAGATCTAGGAGGAAGTTGAGGGTCTGCTTCCAATAGGGCTGACTCACTGACGGGCGACAGCCCCTTTCTTATGTGCTGCTGTGTGAGAGTGTGCATGAGGTGACGTGAACAAAGTCCAGTCCCTCCAATAGGTAACCAAGCACATGGCGAAGTCACAGTTCTGCTGACGCCCACCTTGGCAAACGGGTGAGTGGATTATCTATAGGAGCGATGAGGAGCTACCTACATCCCCCCCTCCCCATTTCCCCGCAGCAGGGGTGATGACCTGAACTCTGGAGCTTTCTGCATGGTTTGCAGACAGCAGCTCTATAGGGCAGTCTCTAATCCCGGAGGGTTGGCTGGGTGGACAGGCTCTCCAGCTGGCTCGAGTTTCTTCCCTAGGTAGCTGTTGACCTCTTCTGCAACCTCAGAGAGGGGCCTTGTGAATCCTGTGTGGGCTTCCCAGCCCTGTGAGGTTTGTTTACTCCTGAATCTCATAGGTCTCCTTTTTCCTCCTCCCCCAAGGAGGGAAGGATTCATTTTGGAGGAGATCCAGGACACTTGGCCTTCTCCACAGGGCTGCTTGAGTTTTGGTGAGCTGGTCCTTAACTTACTTGAGAAGTAATTCAGAGGAGAGCAGGCAGAAAGTCCCGGTCCTCACATGACCTAGCTTCTGGTGCCACATCTCCTCATTGCTGCTTTGTTCTGGTCATGACAATCAAGGTGCTAAGCCCAAGTCAAAGGACTTCCAGGCATACTGAAACCACCACGCCGCCTAAATGTCCACCAGCAGGAGAATATATAAAGACGGTATTCACATCACTATGTAGTGGATATTCTATATGATTTTAAAAACGTGACTTCTGATACATGCAGCAATACAAATGAGCCTGGAAATAATTGTGCTAAGTCAAAGAAGACTAAAACATCAGACTAAAAGACACGAGGTAGGATTTTGTCCTAAGAACGACACAGTAAGCTACATAGAGAGAAAGCAGGTGAGCAGCTGTGCTGAGCTGGGGTTAGAGAGAAATGCAAGGAAGGAGGGATGGGCTTCTACGGGGCAGAAGGGGATTAGCGGAGCTTCTTGGACATATTTTTTTGTTTGTTTGTTTGAGAGAGGGTCTCACTGTTTCACTGTGGCTGTCCTGGGACTCACTACATAGACCAGCCTGGACTTGAACTCACAGATGACCTGCCTCCTCACCCCAAACGCTGGGGTTAAAATAATGTGTGCCGCTATGCCCCACACTTGAGTATGTTCTCGATCTTGATTGTGACACTAATTTTAGAAGTATGTGAACATTTTAAAACTCATAAAGTTATACATACTTAAACCATGAAGAAGCTTGTTGTGTTCCAAATATGCCTCCCCAATAAACCTGTAAGACTTCAGTAAGGGCATCCCGTGTTTCACATCTCGTGCTATTTTCTGAAGCTCCAGTTTTCAGCTCTATCTCCTTAGCTCCCAAATTAATCAACAAGTCTAGACGTTTTATCCACTGAGAAATTTTCAACTCAGAAGGAACTTACATACTCTTTTTTAAAAACAAAAACATAGTATTTTCAGAACTCGGGGTTCTTACTCAGTTAATCAACATATCGAGCTTATTGTTTTAAGAAATATTTGAAAACATTTAAATGCTTACATCTAAGGATATCTGTTGTGCTTTGTGGGTTCCTTAACCTCCTCCGTGATGATCCCTGATGCCCTGTGATGACGTCAGCATTTAGTCTGGAGGAAGTAAACATAACTTAGTATAATATTTGTGTTGAATCCCCAAATCATGCTATACCATGACTTCAGGGTTCAAAACAAAATCAGGAACTTCCCATCTAAATGTCTTGGTACAGGCAAAATCAAGAATCTGGTGCTTACCACGGAAGTGCTCACTCATCCTCTTTTCCAAATCAAAGGGACTTATGCAGCTTTGTAAATTACAGATGTAACTGTTCCATTTCCCACTCCCTTACCAAAAAAAAAAAAAAAAATTACTGGTGTCTAATGGGAGAACACTCAGGTTCTGACAGTAGCTAATCCAAAACTGTTTCTGTGAACTTTCCCCCAAATTATCTAATACAAACCCAAGCCCCATTAAGATCTCTACGTGTCCCTTGGAGACTCCCCTTTGCTCATCACAGCCCCATCTCCCTTACTGTAGTAAACAATAGGCCCAACTTGGTTTATATACAGATACAGTCATGGTGGCCTTTGGCTGGTGGGCATCAAAGTAGTTACATATTTGATGTTTATAACAGAAAAGGAAGGTTTTAAGACCGCAAATTATTTATTTATTTTTGTAACACTCTCTACTAAGCCTGACACCTGACCAGATAGTGAGCACATTTACAGGAGAAATTAACAACTGGACATTTTATGATTAAAAGCACACAGTCAACCAATGGAAATACCGCTTGAATAAAACATGTTATTTCACATCAAAATGTCCCACCATCCAGCTACTGGCTGAACATGCCTTTGCCCCCGTGGCTCTGATGCTATTGCCTCTGGCCAGTCCCCACCATCAGCAGCGCTCATGTCTTCATTTGGAAGGGATGATGGCTTGTAATGCACTTCCCCTGCTTCTCACAGCCCTCTCCATTCCCAGCATGCACAGCCACAGAGCCCACCAGGTGTGAGGATGCTGTTATTTGGACTCTAAATTACTGAAAATAAATCACAGCGGGGAAGCAGATTAGGACAGTCTAAAGAGCAGGCAAAGAGAAGCAGCTAGGAAAAACCAGGAGGAAAATTGATTTCTAACTACAGTTGGACTGTATATTTATTGCGACGGCATAGATGGTTCCTAGTGTACAGTGTAGCTGTTCTCTCTCTGGGATTGACTCCCGTCTGTACATCGCCAGGGCCCTTTCAACCTTAATACTGCAGATCTGTCTGTCTTGTGCCTTAGTAAAAAAGTATGCAACCAAAGCGGAATAAAGGTGGTCATTTTATTCGTGGCTCCTAGCTTACTTTAGTTCTGTGTTGCGCAGCGGGTGAGAAGACAGGTTTTTGAATTAGAAGGATGTGAATTGGAATCCAGAATCACCAGAATCATCCCGTTCTGGAGAACGTGAATATCAAGTCATTTCAACTTCCTGAGGCTCAGTTCTGTCGTCTGTAAAATCGTATCAGGAGTAAATACCCCGCGAGAGTTCTAAGAATGGAATACCCTCGTATATGGAAAACTTTCTCGGCAGATAAAATGTTGAAATTGTATCTGTTATGTAAGCAATTGGCTCATTACTTTTTATTAGTATTTATACACAGGGTAGAATGGTATGGTATTATATAATATTAATTTTATCTATTATGATTACAATGTAATCATAATACAATGCTTACATAGTATGGATCATAGCTAAAATATAATAGCTTACATTCTAGGATTTGGTCAAACTCACTGAGCAATTCAAATACAGCTTGGCAATGAACACTTATGAAGCTGGCTTGTGTATGTTACATCTTTGTCTAAAGAAAACTTCCAACAGAAAAATTCAATATGTTCTTTCTAGTGTCTATCACAGGTGGAGTTTGAGTGACTGGATGGATGGCTTTCAAGATTCCCTATTGTCAGACAGAGAAGAACACATTTGATAAACAGCAGGATAGAATAAATCACATGGGGAAAGAAGCAGACCCTAGGCTGGCCTTTGAGAGGAATGGGAGCCATTACCAGGGCCAGCTGACGATGCCGGACAGAGAGTCTGCCAACTTGAACACTACTAGGTAATTGGTTGTTGTAAGAGGCAGCTGATGGCTGGGAAACAAACCTGAGTGGAGCAAGTGTTTGTGACGTGTGAAGAAGCAAGACACTATTACCTAATAGTAATGAGTCATTTGCTGGTACCAGTGGCTAGGCTGGCTTCCTTGTTGCCAGCATCCCAATATGGCGCACTCTAGGTCGCGAATGGATTGTCAACCTGAGTTCAGGACTGAGAAACACCTAGGACATTAGTGAAGCACCACACTGAACTTGTGGGTGAGGATGCTTACAAAGAAGATTGACTAAGGGTTGGGAAGACTCATCCTCACTGTGAGTGGCACCATCTCCTATACTGGGGGCCTGGGTGGAGTAAAATCGGGAAAGGGAAAAGCCAGCAAATGCAGACATTTCTCCCTGTCTCCCCTCCAAGAAGGAACCTCCTCTGTTCTGCCAAGCCCTCCTCACCACCTGGAAAACCCTCAAGAAAACCAACCTCAAGTTCATATCAGTTCTTTGGTCCCAGGGACAAAAAGGTGATGATGCTATTATCACCCACAGTCTGCAGCCGAGGAAATGGAGCCGTAGGGTGTTCCTACCTACCTAGTTCAGTGGACACTGATGGCAAGTCATTGCCAGGTTCTTGGAGTGCAGTGTATGTTAGTGCATTTGTAGTCTGGCATTGCCCTACTGATTTCTGGATAACCAGTTTTGATCATTTTCTTATCATTTCCTACTGGTGCTTGTTTCGCCTAGATCTGTGAACATATGGAATGAGTTATGATAATGACTTTAGTGTTTGTTTGCAAGTTCTACATCTGTTTCTATTTTGATTGATTGGTTTTACTTATTAAGGGACTTATTTTCGTGTTTGCTTGAATGCTTATTAATTTTTGATTATATGCCAGGCAGTGAGGATTTCACTTGGTTGGCTTCTGCATAGGATCTCCTATCGCCTAGGTTTGGCCTCAAACTCCTGATCCTCCTGTATCTGCCGATCAAGTGATAGGATCATAGGCATGTGCCAACAGGCCTGTGTTTGCACGGGGCTTAGAACCAAATCCAGGGCCTTGTGTATGCTGGGCAAGTGGCCTCATGTGTGCTAGGCAAGCAGCTTCATGTGTGGTAGGCGAGCAACTTCATACATGTTAGGCAAGTAACTTCATATATGCTAGGCGAGCAACTTCATGTGTGCTAGGCGAGCATTCTGTTGATTGAGTTACATCTTCATTTCTTATACATGTTTTTTTTTTGTGGGTTTGTTTTATAATTGTTTTGTTCTTTGAGACAGGCCTTACTATATAGTCCCAACTGGCCTGGAATGCAAAAATCTGCCTGCCTCTGCCTCTAAGGTGCTAGGATTAACGACAAGTAGCACCATAATCAGCCTATTCTTGTCCTTAGAAAATACTTTTCCAGGGAGCTGTACTTTCAACGTTTGTACTAGTGGTAGAACTCTGTCCTTTGGGCATTATACGACTGTTGTCTTGAAATTAGAGGAGCAATGATTTTCTGTAGAAAGCCTTTACAAGACCTCCAAAACGTGGGGCCTCCTGACACTGTCTCATAGAATAAGGGGGTCATCAAGCTCTGACAGAGTTCACCCACTCCCGTGGAATTCTTCCACAGCAGCACATGGTCTTGAGGGTACACGAGTACAGAACAGGTAGGAATTTCACTTGCGTCGGGACTCCAGCAAGGCAGCTCCTGTGAGCCACCAGCCACAATGGGCTGGATAACGCAACTGTCTGAGAGTTACCCATGCTCTTGGAAGTAACCCGGACAAGCCTGCTTGCTCACCAAGAGGCACTTGGATGGAATCGTTTCTTAGGCCTGTCAGTGCCCTCTCCAGGGTGGTTAGGGGTGTCCATGCTTCAACCCAGGAAAAGCCATGCAATGGTTGTTTTCCTGCTTGTATTAACTAGCTGCTATTCACGGCTGATTCACCCACTAGTGAGCCAATACTAGACTCGTACAGCTGATTAAACTGTGCCCCGGGTGTTCAGGGATACACCTCTGAGGACTTCCCTTAAAGCCCCTACTGTAGTAATTGGAGCGGCGGGCTGCGTCCCGGCACCCGGCCGCCCACATGGCTAGCTCTACCCGAAATAATTACACGGACACTGTG
>NC_022011.1:86646163-86656579 GCF_000317375.1 Microtus ochrogaster
CACCCACCTATGTTCTAAGCTATGAGCCCAAGCAGTTTGTTTATTACTTAACCAATGAAATCAACAGATTGATATATGACACTCCCACATCACCCTACCTGACGGCATTGCTTTGTCCTATGGGGAAAAAGAGACCCCCAAACACAGCCACTATGTCTTCCCTGACTGTGCTCCAGTGTCGGCTTCCAGGTCCCCTCCTAGGAGCTCTTCCCAAGGCTACGGGTCCTTTCCTCTTATCTCGGCGGTGGCAGAACTTAGGAGACTTGGTAAGAGTGATTAATAGTTCTAAAGATCCCCACAACACTTTTTATGGGCCCTCTCTCCTCTCTACTTCCTTGCCAGAACTCCAGCGGTCTCCAAACTCCTAATCCTCTTTTCACCACGTAGGAGACTGTTGGCCTCTTCCCGGGTTGGTCCCCTCCACATTGCCTCCTGGGAAGTTTATCTAGACAGTGGGCTCTGCCTGAGTGGAGCTTATCACATTGATTTTTCCCCTTCAGAAATCACTCTCCTGTGATGCCTGCTATCCCGTGCCTGAGAACAATTGTTTGGCTGTGTGTGTGTGCGCTGGAGGGAAACTCTCATCTCTGTAGCTACCAAGCCCCTAAATATCTTTTCGCCTCGTCACTAGGGCTACAGGCTGAGTGAGTGCTTAACTTGTGTCCTCTAGATACACCAGAAGGTCTAGCCAACGGTGTTGTGACTACAGAGCGCTCTATCTGGACTCAGCTTACTTAAGGTCTGCTACCTGCGTGTACCATTTGCTCTTTCCATTAGACGCCCAGAAACTCCAGCTGGACTAGCTAAAGGGAAGCTTCCTTTCAGCTCATTGAGCTAAAAGTTCTTGGGGAGGACGTGTTTTCAGGAAAGGATAAGATGCTGTAAAAACTGTTTATCTTTAGTTCCCAAAAACAATTCTCACATAGCTCATAAACAGAGGGCAAGTTTGCTTTTGACATTAGCGGGCTCTTTGTCCAGGCGGTTAACTACTTAAAACACACATAATGGGTTTAACTCACACCAACCAAACCAAAAACCTCATAGCTTTGTGTCTTAGGAAGTGTTTCTATACTGTGATGGAACACCATGACCAAAGCAACTTGTGAAGGGGAGGGTTTATTTCACTCACAGTTCCACCTAACAGTTCATCGTCAAAGACAGTGAGGGCAGGGACACAGGCAGGAACCTGGAGGCAGGAGCTGATGCAGAGGCCTGGAGGGGTGCTGCTTGCTGCCTTGCTCCCCTTGTCTGCTCAGCCTGATAATCAGAGATCCATCTCTCTCTACCTCAGTCTTCTCGGCTCTAGACGTGTCTATTCAAGGTCCTAGCTGTCAGACTCACTAGGCACACTTTGACTGCTCACTCTCCCCCAATTCCCACAACTTACCCTTTTCCGAGTGCTAGCAGAGCTAGCTCCAAGATCTATACAAACATAGCCACTTCCGCTGGGTCCCACCGGTGTCTAGTGCAAATAGGCATCCCGCCTCGCTGGGCTGCACCCTAATCCACACAGCAGCCAGAGCTAGCTTGTCTTTTCTGTGGGGGATGGTAGCTTTGGGATCCCACATCACAGAGTGGTCTTTTTAAAGGTTTTCATTTGTGTGTGTGTGTGTGTGTGTGTGCATGTAAATGCACATTTGCACGTGTGAGACACATATGTGTGGAAGTTCGTGTTGCTTGTGTGTTTATGTGTCAGAGGTCAGTGTCAGGAGCCATCCTGGCTTATTCCTCTGCCTCATTCACTGAGGCAGGATTTCGCAAACTCAGAGTAGGCAGCTTGCTCTGGGGATCGGCCATCTTTGACTCCTAAGGCTGGGATCACAGGTGGGCCTCAACACCCACAGGCCATTTATGTGTGTTCTGGGAATCAGAATTCTCCAAGCTTTTCCCTATCCTAAATATTGTGTTTTAGAGAATACGGCCACATGTCTGGGCTCCTAAGAGTTCTGGGATTTTACACTGCATCTTCCCTTCCAGAGTCTCCAACCACAGCAAGCTTTACTATTCCATGGCTGCACAAACCTTACTCCTCCTTGGGAATTTTATATTTGCTCTTTTTGCTTGGAATGACTCTGCTCTTTCCCCAGTGTACCTCGTTTTATTTATTTATTTATTTATTTATTTTGCTTTTTTAAACCATAATGCAGAGAGCAGCTCTTATATGGCTGAGAACTCCCCTCCCTCCCGAGCTAAGTAACAACGCTCACTGTTTATGAAAAACACCCTTCCATCCTAAGGGGAGTATGACTCTAAAATCATCATTTTCTACCTCCTTTCTACTTTATTCTAATATTTTTAAAATGTCTTCAAGTTAGTTCATGTTTATAAAAATAATAATTTTTGTGAAAAGTCACAAAAACAACAGAGATAAATATGAAGGAAGAGAATCACCAGATCAAAATCCCAAAAGTCAGTTGACTTTTCTCATCAACCACTCACAGACCCCTGTAAACACTTTAGCTTCTTTATGTTACAGCTGGAAGTTATGTTGAGGACTTGGCGGGAGCAACCTGTTGTCTGTGTGCGCGTGTGTGCGTGCGTGCGTGTGTGTGCATCCCACTCTGACAGGAGCATCTGTTTGCCTGTTCTAGTGCTGAGGGACAATGGTCTTTTATCCTGTCGCTTATATTATTTTTAATAAAATGCTGATTGGCCAGTAGCCAGGCAGGAAGTATAGGTGAAGCAACCAGACAGGAAGTAGAGGCGGGGTAACGAGAATGCTGGGAAGAGGGAAGCGCAGTCTGCAGTTGTGACCCAGATGCAGAGAAAGCAAGATGTGACTGCCTCGCTGAAAAAGGTACTGAGCTATGTGGCTAACACAGATAAGAATTATGGGCTGATGTAAGTTATAAGAATTAATTAATAAGAAGCCTGAGCTACTGGGCCGATCAGTTTACAACTAATGTAGAACTGTGTGTGATTCTTTGGGACTTAATGGCTGCAGGACCGAAACCTCAGTCAATAAGTGTGGATAAGGTCAAGGAAGGCAGAAATGATGACTCACTACACCCCGATACCTCTAAACTGTGGGTGCTCTCGATACAGATGTTAGGGAGGGACCAAGCATTTTATCTTCCTAGTTTTAAAGGGGAGGGGTGACAGAGCACAGAGGGTGAGGCAAGCGATTGGTCCTTTGACTGGAAAGTTCTCCCAGAGGTTGGCAGTCTGATTGATTGCGGAAGATCCATAGATGACGGAAGAACACCCTATGGAATGTTCTTCTGCAGAGACGAAGGTGACAGAGTGGTTCACTGGCCATTGCCCCCTGTACTGTTCTACAAGCCACGGTGTGCCGAGCCTCCTCCTCGCTTCTGAGCTTCAGAGACATGGTATAAAACCTGTGTTGGTTAACAATTTGACTTTTTTTTTTTTTTAAATTCAGCTACCGTGCATTTTCAGAGGCTTCTGGGGGCTCAGGCTGCAGAGGACAATGTGGGGGAAAGAACCACCAGTTGCTGTGTTTCTTAGTGACGCAGTATTGGTGGCAGAGATGAGCTTCCCCTGGGAACAGCACCGTGGCAAGAATTTCCCAAGCTGATCGAATTCTGCTGTGTAATTCACGGATTTAAACACATCCCCTCTCTTTAGGCTCTCTAATAAAACCTAAAGGATTTACAGTTCCTTCTGTCTGAAGGATTTGGAGTACTTTCTGAGCTAAGTTCCGGGTCTATTGGGGGCTTATTTGGACAATTTCTTAAACTCAGGATTTATGTGGTTAAAAATCCACAAGAAGGCAATTTCAAGAAGGCAATTTCTCAGGACCATCTCCACTGTGAAGTGCCCTGTGGCTTTGCTCATAGAGTCAACAGTTCCACAAATCTGCACCGAGCCACACGGGAGAGCTTCAGATGACGCGGCGTGAGAGTGCAGACATGTCCGCTGGGTGAAGCAATACCACTGGAATTAACAAAAGCCTTTACCCTTAAATATTTTAAATTATGCCTGTGTAGATGTGAAAAATCAAAAGGGTCTGTCAAGAGGGGTTATTTTCAGAGATTTACTTTCTTGTGCAAGTGAGTGAAATAACTGGGAAAAGATAGGTTTTGGCGAATCACTTTGATGTTCAATTTTGTTGCTTTAAAAATGGTCATGAAATAAAAAGCAGAAATATAAAAAACTAGTTGAAAAAATTTAAAAAATATCAATAAGTTTAAAATGAGAAATAAGTTCTTGGCCTAAAAGGACTTATTGATTTTTAAAAAAATAGAGTCTTCTGTTTTCAAGCCTGTATTTCCATTTTCTCAAGTTATTAATTTGAGATATCTGGTTGTGACAGAATAGGCTCAATCTCTTTTTATTATTTTTAAATTTATATGTGTGTGTGCTTGTGTGCATGTGTGTGTGTGCGCGCGCACGCGTGGCAATCAGAACAGAAACGGAAGGAGTCTTTCATTTTCTTCCATCACGTGGATTCTGGGATCCAGCTTTGGTCATCAAGCCTGGCTACAAGTGTCTTTACATAATGAGCTATCTTACTGATCTCTAGAATCAAAACCAGTCCCCACCCTCCTTTCTCAACAAGGTCTCGTTATGTAGCCCTGGTAGCCTGGGCCTCTCTAGTAGACCAGGCTGGCCCAGAACTCAGAGATCCACCTGCCTTTGCCTTCAGAGTGCTGGGATTAAAGGCCTGCGCCACCACACAAGGCTGAGAGGGTTCTAAGGATTCTTTCTAACCTGACTTCAATTTTTCTTTTCAAGCAGGGTCTTGCCCTATAGCTTAGGTTGACCTTGAACTCAGAGTCCTTCTGCCTCAGCCTCCTGAGAGCTGGACAATAGGAATTTGCCCTACCACACTTGATGGCACTCCTAATTTTAGTGGAAGGTATGAAGTATATTCTTAGATAAACATGACTTTGTTCTGTACTCTGTGTGTGTGTGGGGGGGGGATGTGAGACTCACACATGTCCTACCTTGTCATTTTGTTGGGGTTACGCTACTGTCCACTAATTAGCAAAACCTCTGAATAAGTCGCTTCTAATGCCACTCTCGGTTTTCAACGCTTTTAATGCGACCTGTTATTCTTTATAAAGACCTTCTTTCTTCCTGTGGCTGCGGATCGATACAGCTCTTTCCTACACAGAGTGTACCCCCTTCAATTAGGAGCTTCCCAGGGTTCTGGTCCTTCGTTTGTTTTTAGCCTTCCAAAACCATGGTGTGTTTTCTCACCCACTAATACTACTTCCTCCGAGCTCATGGTTTTCTTAAGCTGGTTTATTCCTTCATCTTAGTGGGACATTGGAAAGGAGCGAAGAGAAGCACAGGTAGCGAATCTCAATCCCTTAACTAAAAGTTTAGACCGCTTGTTCTTCCACTAGAGAAACTTCTTCTCCTCTGCTGTTAGCCCCAGTTCCTCTGGGGCTTTACTGGGACTGTCGGTCTCAAGAAGCATGCCCTTGATCATGGAAGTGAGCACATTCCTCCGATGAAGGCGAGATCAAGCAGGCGGGGAGCCAGGTGTGAGGTAAGCATGGTAAAGAGCAACCGTGTTTCTGTAACTACAGTCAGATGCCCCTTTGTACCTGAACCTCCGTGAAGCTGCAGTGTGGCTATTTCTAGTACGTCAGAAACCCAGGCACGGAGGTGTGTTCTCGGTGGTCACACACATGTACCCACAAAGCAACAGCATCCTCCAAAACTCCTCACTTCGTTACGATCTCATTTGCTTTCCAGCTTTGACTCTTCTTGTTAGCTTTTTAACAGGATTGCAGAAAGAAGTGCCCTAATAGGGAGACCTGTTCCACCATGCTTTGGAAGGAAAGGGGCCTCGTCATAAGCCATCTATCTCATGAAGATCCTGAGAGCATCTTTAAACTCCCCAGTGCAGAGCCCACTGGGCGGCTGCCTCCTGTGGTGTCAGCCTGCTCCAGTCTTTTTCTGGCGCGTAGCATCGCTTTGCTTTCTTCTGCCCAATGACCTTCTCCCTAAACGGTGTCTTTTGGCTGAGTTATCTCCTCCGAGACAAGCACCAAGGAGAAAGCTCCTCATAGCAACATGACCCAGCAAGCGCTAGCCAGGATGAAGTACAACCTTTCCTGCAAATATCATCATTGCAAGCTGCTGCCGATGCAATTTTGGAACCAGCGGTGGATATGCTATCTCCAAATGGAGAAGATCCGTCAGCCTGTGAGGATGACGCCGAGCTGAGATGAAGAACTAGAATGTGCTAAAAACATAAAAATAATAATCATGCCTGAGTTCTGGGGCTCAACTGTCCTTGTCTCCCTTTCCTAGGAAACAGTAAGAGAAGGGGGAGTAAGAGTTCTTTCACCAGACTGAAATTGGTTTTTCCTTCTTATCAGTTAATTTGTCTCAGCAATGCTGTTTTATGGGGTCATATTTGGGTTTTGCTAAGAGTATCTTGCCTGTTACTGACTGTAAATTGTCAGTTTATGTTTCTAGAATCAATTACCATAGGAAGAGATAATCAGGAAGCAAAGCGTGGTTTGGAGGATGAAGATGTCTGACCGCGCAACTCCGGCCTCTGGTGGGGGTGTCCTTACGGTGTCACAGTGTGACAGAGGGCAGTGACAGCAAAGCAGCACGTGTGTTCGCTCCGGCTTGTCTGAAGCCACTTGATGCTGCTAATGGGCCGCAACCCTTGCCAGCTCATCTACTCCTCATCGCTTCCCAAATGCCTTACCTGTGAATTCAGATATGAATACATCAGCTTCTGGGAGACACATTCATAACCATAATCCAAAAAAGGATTAGGACAAAAATTAGGAAGCAGGACTCATATTTATGAAAACCAAATACAGCTCATCTAGAAAGTCATGGCTTTTATAAAAAAGAAAATTAAGGTATTCATGAACGGTGGCTAGATATAGGGGTCCAAAAGGCCACTAGAGCCAGCTCCTCTTGTTCTTCACCCTGCCCTCTTTGGTGGCAGTACTAGCCCCTCGCGGCTTCTTCCTGTGTGCTGAGATGGGAATCTGTGTTCCAGTAAAATCAAGCATGATCCTATACTTAACACCTGTAGCAACTCAGAGCCTAGGGAGGAAGGCGGGGAAGTGAGCCTGCCCCAGCTACATGGACACCATCACATACGGTTCTGTGTATAATCAGAGAAGAGCACAAAGTCAAACGGGTGTATAAGGAGTGTAGACGGGAGGCTAGCAAGCATGCTCTCTTGGGGAACTCATGCATTTCCGTGAAGTCTTAAGTAAGGCAAAAGTATTTAATGCAAAGGAAAGATAGTTCAGAGTTCCACCCTTGCTTGGGCCTGCTTTAAATCATACACTGAGTGCCCAATGCTCACACTGCCTCCGGTCCCCTGTATAATATGCTTAGAGAAGCTTTTCTCATCTTCTATGGACAGTAAATGTGTAATTATATTTGCTAATCTATGCAAGTAGCACGCGTGTGAGTGATGGCAAGCTGGAGAAATTGTGAGCTAAATCACAATTTATTTGTAATAGAGAAAGGAAATAGATTCATTAAAGGAAAGGGCTGGCTAGTCTCAGAGCTCTCGAAGTAGACTTCTAATTAATTTATAGATTTTAAAGGCCACTCTGACTCAGCCTCATAATTTGAGTAATAAAACTCTTCTAATGGTTTTACAGCAGATTTATAAAATAAATGAGCAAACCTAATCAAAGCACAGCGTTCGGTCAATACAAACGTTTCTGTTGTCAGCAGTTTACCAGTTGGGAGACTCAGCCATGAATTTGGGTGGCCATGCGCCACCTGCTCCTGGAAATGACTAGCTAGATTTTCATAAATGCGTTCTTTATAGTAAATTTAATAAACCCAGTTCTTAGCAATCCGTTGAAGTTAAAAAAAAACCCTTCTTTCCTACTTTCCTTCCTTTTTCCTTTCTTGTCAGCAGCCCTTATTTTCAAAAGCAGAAGTGAACAGCAAGGAGGGAGGTTTTCCACATATGCCCCGTGCCCATGTCTACACAGCCTCCCTATGGTCAGCATTTCCTACTGCAGCGACACATTGCAACTGACAGGCCTCCTTTACTTGTAGCGATCACGGTGTATACTCTATGGATTTGACACATTTATGACAGGAATTCACTGCTATAATACACAGAATGGTTACATCACAATGGAAACCCTTCCTGCTCTCTTCTTTCGATAAAAATGAACAATTTCCTGAAAGCTCTAGACATATATTGAATTAATTAAAATAAGTGTGCTAATTAAATATAAAGGAGGTGATGGTTTCACCATTCAACACAACTTCAGTTAATTAGGTCTGACGTACAGAAATGCTCAATTACTTCACAGTTTTGCGTATCTGCGGCTTTAACTTGGTAGTACCGGCAAGGCAGGCAAGGTTATTGATCTAGGTGACTGCAAAGTTATGATCTGGAGAGACAGCTTAGCTCTAGGTTGCAGTTGCTTCCTGGAAGCAATAGACGAGATCACTCAAAGAGACTCAAAGGCGGCTTTGAAAGCGCAGTAACCAGAACCCCATTTGCCTCTTCCTCCCCGCCTGCATCCACAGTCAACCCGAACTCCTTTTCATCGGCAGAGATCGTGGGATGGGAGGAGCTGATGGGGATGCCTCCTTCTCCAAGTGCAGTGCACAGCTACACAGACACACATAGTTGGCAAGCTATGGAGTTTTATGTACTTCCTAAGCACCTATGAAGCCTAGAATCTTTACATCAGAGCCAGCCTACTCGTTAAGAAAAAAAAAAACCAAAGGAATAGATAGTCCTCTAGAATACAAGACTTGAAATGAACACCTATAGTTGAACCAAAGAGCACACAAAGCATATTGTGTGGACTTATATGCAAGAATTTAAAGATTTCATCCCCAAGAGAACGTCTTGTATTAAAATGAGTACAAAATGGAAGGAAAAAAAAAATCAAAAACCTGGGATAGTGACTGCATTATCTTAACCACCAGGGGGCGATATTGTGGTTCTTGGAGCCCTGAAGCTCCTGACCACCATTGCCACGGAGTTGAGAAGGCGCTCACTGCAGGGTGTCTTGCAAACTCTTACACTGCTGGAATAGATTGGAGTAAGAATGTTAGGGTCACACAGTCTTCAAAAGCACAAACAGTCCCCACCCTCAGTGATGGTGAAGAATGACGTCACTTAATACCGGGACGAAAACGATCACAGTCTCAGAGTACTCAGTCAGACCTGAACCTCCACTGCGCCCTGTAAGAGGCATATCTGAGAGGAGCCCGTCTGTCTCGGAAAAGAACCAGGGAGATGTAGTAACTGAGCGCAGGCGGTTCAGGCTGGGAATGAGGGTAGGTTCTCATTCACTCTCCAATACTTCTCCCAAACCAAAATCAATCAATCAATCAATCAATAATAAAATAAAGCAGTGAAGGCCATGTCTGTCACGTTTTGACACTGCTCAATTTGATGCTTTTCATGTGTCAGGAGCAAACATGGAGCATTGGTGAGTGTCGAACAAATCTCAGACAATCTCCTCCCCTACGGCCTCCACTCTGCCTATCCAGCCACCTACCTACACTTAGAATTTCAAGCTCAAAATCCCAGACACCTCTGAGACTCACCATCCATATGCTAGTCAGCACGGCCACTCAAGACCTCCAGCAGTGATCTCTCTGCATTGTTTTCAACACTCTCTGCTTCCTCTGGACTCCATCATGGCGAGTGGCCATTCCATCCCATCCCTGCCTTTGGGTCATGTACCTTCAATTGAGCAAGTGTCTGCAGAGCAGCTGTTAGCCAGGTCTTAAGCCCCGATTCCCTTACTCACTCTCCCTGCCCGGAAGGAATGCAATGTTCCATTAGTTTCCCTATGTACAATGGTTGGACTTCTCTCCTGACTCCAAAAGCATGTCTTCTCCAAGCGTACCCTAGACTGCCCCGTGCTTGTAATCTCAGAGAAATGTACATATATACGAAATGTGACAAAGCATTGAAGAAGTCAAAGGCAAACGATATTCAAACCAATATAGCCCCAAGCTTTGCTAAAGTTTAATTTAACCATTTGGATTCATGTTTTTAAAGGAAATAAAACCCGTATGTATATTTTGAGAAGCACCTGTGGGTTTGCTCCTGTTTTATTCCATTTCCCAAGTACCCAGAGGAGGTTTTGGTATTTATCCTTAGTGTTCTGATTTTTAAGTTCACTGTTCATGGACTTTTACCTGCAAATTATAATTATTATTATGTATTTTTAAAATTCCCCATAAATGACATCATAGTGTGCTAGAGTTTGGGCTCAAAATGCCCTCCGAAGATGGTTTGTTAAAGAGCCAGTGCCAGCTTGATGTGGATCGAGAATACTTAACAGGTGGGGTCTACCTGGAAGTTGTCTGGTTATTGGAAACACGACCTTGAAGGAGCTAGTGAGACCCCATGCCTCCCCTCCCTGTCCTCCCTGTGTGTGTGTGTGTGTGTGTATGTGTGTGTGTGTGTGTGTGTGTGTGTGTGAGAGAGAGAGAGAGAGAGAGAGAGAGAGAGAGACCCCTTCC
>NC_022011.1:86656679-86692047 GCF_000317375.1 Microtus ochrogaster
GAGAGAGAGAGAGAGAGAGAGAGAGAGAGAGACCCCTTCCCAGCTATGGGGTCAGCAGGTGTGTACTCTACCTATGAATATTATACATACTCTGCCATTATAGGCTTCTTCATCACATCCTCAAAAGCAATTACGGCAACTGACTGTGGGCTTAAATCTCTAAAAATGATGAGCCCAATGAAACTTTTCTCTTTTAAAATTGATTATCTCAGGTGTGCTACCACACTGCACAGCTGACGAACACAAACGTTATCATTTTGTAGCCAGTGATTGGATTAACTGCAGTATGGATCTATCCCCCAGCCCCCCAAGTCTGAAGTCCATTCCCTATACAGTCTTTGCCTGGTTTGGTTTATAATATGAATGATGGAACTGACTCTGGCCTCCAGGCGCTCAGTTCCCTAAACCACGCAAGTCAACACGCACAATAGTCTCTGGCCCACAGCCACTCTGTAGATAGGGATTATGGGTGGCTTATGGTCCTTACTGATTTTATGATGATATAGAGAAATATTGAGTTCCCTCATAACTAGACTTTCTGTGGAATTATTATCTCTATTAGCCTTTTATTTTTTTAAAGGAACTCAGTCTGTTTTATATCCCATTTCTTTCTTTCTGAGAGACTTTCTGCTTTTCTCCTTGTGAATTTGGTGTCTGTGAGTACGCTGCACAAGTAGAAAGATATCACGCCTGTCCTTGGTAAATGTCACGTAGCATCTTCAAAGTTTGAGCATGCTGTTGTACATGTCAGAACGTCCTTCGCTGGGAAGGTTGAGTAACATTCTGTCGTGGGTTTGACACATTTCGTTATCTGTGCACTTGCGGGCGGCACTTGGCTTGCTCCGTCTTCTAGTGCTGTGGACACAGTTGCTAGAACGTGTGTGCGCTGCCCATTCCTGCCTGCTCGTTTGTTGTTCAGATGGGGTCTGCAGACAAAGTAGGATAGGAGGAACCTCAGGGTCGTCTTTGCTGTTGCTGGTGCACCCTTGGCTGTCCATCCCCACAAACAGGGTAGCATGACACAGGAGTTCAGAACCCCACAGCCTCCCCAGCACCTTCTGTTTAAAGCGGTGTCTTGGTGTGGTTTTGCTTTGCATCTCCTGGAGTGCTGGCTTTGTAATGACCTCTTCTTCATGCTTGTTATTATTTCTTATAAAGGAGCCAGACATCGCAAGTCATAGAAAATTAATGAACTCAGAAAGCCAGATGAATCTTCCACGTGAGGAAATCCAAATATACATGTGTATTGGTATCTGGAAATTGGTGTTATTTTCTTTCCCTCAACACTTGTAGGAGTGAGGCTCTGGGCTTCTCTTTTCCACAATTTCTTTACCTCTGAGCTTCTGCCTGAACGTGGTATGCCGCAGGTAGCCTCCAGGGGGCGCCAGAAGGTCGTGGGCTTGTTTAGCTCTCACTTGCAGCCCTTGGCGCGGCAGATTGGGGAACAGCTTTCCTGGGTTCTGTTTTTGGTCTCATTATTTCTCATTATGGCATGGACTTCCTAAGTGGGGGAATCTGAGTAAGGAAACTGTTCAGAAGTTCCCATTAATTCTGTTGGGCGCCCTGAGCAACAGGGAGCAAAATTTTAACCCTTTCATACCTTATCAACTTGACTTGACCTCCAAGAGAATGGTCTGAAAACCCAGGGCTCTAGGGTCACATGAAGAGTAAGACAGTCTTTCATCCAAAAGCTAGGAGGGAGGCATATAGTCCACACTAGGGACGAGGTTAGATACTCTTATATGGTGGCTTGTCTTACTAAAAGTAATTTGTCACGACCACATAGCTAATAAGTGCCAGAAACATAAACACAACTCACGTCCAATTCTACCTGCTAGTCCTGAAAGTGTCCTTCATGCTTTGTACATAATTGTGGTTATTTTCACGGTGTTCCCTTTAAGGACTGAACAAGGAGGCGCTCTTTGCACAGAGAAAGATGACCTTGGTGTCCTCTGATCTATCAGGGAGACTGAGGCACTGAGACAGAAACCCAGTTGAGAACAGACATTGGTTCTGGCTGATGCTTATTTAAAAATGAACGCTCTGCCATCCACGTCCGAGGGCTCCAACTCATCCAAGTTAGAGAAACAGACTTGGCATGGTCTTGTTTATCAGAGTGAGATTATTGAAATTCAAAGCTGAGAAAAAAAATGAGGACTTTTATCTTTCAAATTCTTTGTGCCACGCGTTGAATGTAACAGGACGGTGCAAGCCAGGAGGTAATTATAGCACTGTTTATGGGGTTCTGCTCAAAACCCACTTGTTTTCCTCATTTTACTTGTTGACAAAAAAAAGCATTTAAGATATATTAAAAATATAAAACCTGCCCTGTAATAATCCTCAACGGCTCGTCCTGTGATAAAAAGCCCTGGGGCACCTTTCATCCGAGGATTCCACAGTGCTTTATAGACTCATCAACTCAGAATCCATCTGCTTCGCCGTATTTTATTGCTGCGAAACGGAAGCATCATGGAACTCACACAACATCGGTGCAGTGGCTTGATGGGGAGTTCTTCCGATTCCGAGAAGCCAGCCTGTTCATTCTGACTTAATATGCACTCCTCAGATGATGGGGAACATACTGCCTAACATCAGGGGGAATTTATTAAGTTCTAGACTCTGCATAAATTCTCATGAAGATAAATACTTGCTCATTGTACGTCCTTCTCAAATCTGGGACATAAAAGCTGTTAAAATCAAATGAAAACATGGAGGGCCAGAAATATCTAATTAGTATTCTGCCCTCAGTTTATAGTAAGCCATGGAGCCAGGATGAGAGCCAAGAAGAGCCTGTGTTCTCACCAGCGCGGCACTACCGCAGCACGCCACAGACATTTGGACATATTGGAGCTTGGTGAACGCAGGGGAAACAACCCTTCTACTCTGATACGTCTGAAGTACAGAATCAATTATGAAATCCTTGGTTGCAAACAGAAACTGACTCCCGAGAAGAGAAAGGGGACCTGGGGGTGAGGGTGGAACGGAACACACGTTCTTAGAGAGCCCAAGAGGAGGATGTGGGTGGGTCCTGGGAAGGTGAGGGGCGGGGCTCTAAGTCTTTATTCTCTCCACAGCTTTGCAGCCCAGTGAAGGAATTCTCTTCCGCCTTGCCTCAGGACTCAGTCCAAGCAGGGTTCAGCCACCTGAGTGGATGTCAAGCCCGCCTCTAGCTATGGTGCTTCAGGGTGCAAAGGGGCTGTGTATCCTCACAGCGCCTGGTAGGGAGGGGTTCCCAGTGGCATCAGCTTATCCACTGCTGTGAAATGTGGGCTGGGCGGGATGTGCTGACAACACAGTATTCCTGAGAAACCGTGCAATGGGAGGCAGGCGTTCAAGACAGGCCAGGAGGAGAGAGGAGGGAAAATAATAAATGGCCAATAAAGACGCAGTATCAGTTGCCAGGGTTTGGAGGGATGTGGGACTAAAATCTCTCTATAGCTTTCCCAGTACTAAAACACACTGTAACCTGAAGAAATAGCTTCCAAGGCTGTTAGGCAAACAGGAGAAGGGACAGCATTTGGAAAATCAGCAAGCCCGACAGTCCAATGGCAATGAGGAGGCAGCTCAGTTCTTGGGGATTTGGGTCTGGTTCATGGGCTACGGGACAGTTATGGCTTGCCCCACCTACCATGGGCTGTACCTTTAGTTATCTCCAGGGTTTACCTTCAAGGGATGTGGGAGGAAGTGAAGCCGAAGCTAGATTGTAAATGCCTCTAAATCTGAGTCTTCTGTGTTGAGCCCCAGTGGAGACCCGGCTGGATGGTTACTGGTTGCTCAGCAAAAGATGGACGTCAACTCTTGCACCTGCTCTCCCTCCTCAACTCTAAAGGTGAAAACATTACCTCGACCCCAAGGTATGCATGAAAATATTGAAATTGAAGTGAAAAGGTTTAGAAAAAGTGAACTTGTGTCTGTGAGTTCCACAGGCCACGGTCACCCTTCCAATCGTCCTGAACAGTGGGTACAACATGATCACTGCAGTCTGGCGGGTACTGGAGAAGACGGAATGGCTGATGCTGGCAGGAGGATGTGGTGGGTAGCAGAAGTCGTTTGAAACACATGGGTCTCAGTGCCCTTCAAATGTCACCTCACATGCCAGCTACTAGGAAAAGGGCTGTGTTCCATGTATAGGCGAGATTCTATTTATGAGCCAAACAGACCAGCCGGAGAAAGCTGTGGACTTATGACATGTCAATGGGTGTGACCTTCAGACAGTATCCCTCAGCCATAGCTAGTGGATACAGAGAAGTCGGCCATCACAAACTCCAGTTTGTTAACCTCATTGATTCCACAAGAGACAGCGCAACCAAAAGATACACAGAAAAATGGCAAGGAGCAAGAACAAAAGGGAACGCTGGTCAAGATATGGATTAAATTTCAAAGTAAATAGAATATATGTTAATTTTGTAGTAATGATGTGTTAGGTGTAAAGGAAACTCGAATTCCCCAAACTCTACAAGGTGGTCCAAATACCCAGAGATGAGCTCAACATGGACAGTGGAGGGCTTTCTGAAGGTTAAGTAAAAACCAGCATTCCTCAGGAACTTGCGAACCTGTTTTCCTCCACCAAAAGCCTCCGGTACAAAGGACACATGGCTGCCTGTGGAGCCTTGCAGCCTATCAAAGCCCACGCTGGCCTCCAGGCTCCTTCAGCATCACAAGCGCCTGTTACACGTTTCCAAGTCTATGCTAGCACCCTGGTCCTTGTCTCTTACCCCTCAACCAAACGTCCTCCAGCTCAAGGGCTTCTCCACCCCAGCTACTCATTCTCCTTATCACCGCGCTGTGCTCACTGTTTCCTATGTGCTCTGTCCCCACTTCTCTCACTGTGCTTTCTCTGTTCCCCATCCCCTGCGAGTCTCTCCTCATCATCTCCTGATGGCCAGATGAAATCCACTTTCTCTCTCTCTGTTCTGGACTCTTGCACATGCCTCCGGCTGTTCTCTCATATCTATAACAAAAATCTTTCCCTAACCATTGTGGAGCGGTCACATCTTCAGTTTATACCTGATGCACCAGTCACTATTCTAAACTTGTAGTTCTCTTCATCTTTATAATAATCCTACGGGAACAGAGCGTTATTATCTTTGTATAGATTTTTTTTAAATGCATGCACAGAGAGGTTTCTGTTTTGCTTATGGTTACACAGCATGTTGTAGAACCAGGAGTTGAACTGAGAAAGGCAATTTGCCTCTTAGTGCTAACCTAGACTAAATAAGGAACGTGCTTCTAAAAAAATCAAAGAGCCACACAAAATCAAGGCATTGTGGCTGTGTGTGTGATTTGATCCTTAGCAGCTGCATTTTTAGTAAAAGGTGCACTAGAAAATCTTGCTGAGCTCTTCATATCAGTGAGAGCAGGAAAGGCCATCCGACCTGCTCAGTCCACAGGTGAGAGCCAACAGATGCAAATGTGCTCTATTTAGGTAGTTGCTAAAATTCCTCCCCTGGGAGAGATGCAAACAACACCTACACCTCTTCCTAAGGTCTTAACAACAAACCTACAAACTGAGGTGCAGTTCCACCAAGTATACCATAAGGAAATTGTGCTGGCCAGTTTTATGTCAACTTGACACAGGCGAGCATTATCTGAGAGGAGGGAACCTCAGTTTAGAAACCGCCTCCAAATGACTGGGCTGTAGACAAGGCTGTAGGGCATTTTCTTAATTAGTGGATAATGTGGGAGGACCCAGTCTATTTTGGGTGGGGTTAGCCCTGGACTGGCGGTCCTGGGTTCTATAAGAAAGCAGACTGAACTTGTGGGAGTGGCCAACCGATGTCTGATTTGACCTAAAACCCATGACATGAGAGGGAACCATGCCCAATATTGTTTGGATAACCAAGAACCAGAGTCTAACGAACCAACTGACCTAGGGTAAAACCAAATATGATTGGTTTCAAAGAAAAAAGAATCGATAAAATGGCTCCTGATGATTTTCTGCTATCCTCGTAGATTACTGTCATATCCAGTCATCAGAGAGGCTTTCTCTGGCAGCCAATGGGAAGGGATGCAGAGACTGATAGCCAGGCATCATGAGCAGAGAGTCTCCACCACATCCTTCCCCTCAGAGCACAGGGGATCTTGCAGAGGAGGAAGCAGAAAAATTGTCAGAGCTAGGGAAGATGTAGAAGCCCAGGAGAACACATGCAGCCGTCTGAATCAATGAAGCAAGGCACATTAGGGCTCACAAAGACGGAGGCAGAGAGCACAGGGCCTATACGGTCTGCACCCGGGAGCTCTGTGTATGTATCACCCCTGTTAGCGTATGGAACTCCTGACCATGGGACAAGCGGGTCTCTCCTCCTCCAGGTGGGTTGCCGTGCTATGATATGACACTTTCTGTTTCGCCTTATATTTTATTTTGTCATGTTTGGTTGTTATCTCTTAGAAGCCTGTTCTTTTCTAATGAGAAACAGAAAGGAGAGGATCTGGAGGGGTGGGGAGGAACCGGGAGAAATGGAGGGAAGGGAAACTATAATCAGGATCTATTGTATGAGAAAAGAATCTTGTCAATATGGGGGGAAAATGAAAAAGAAGGAAAGAAAGACATAAAGCCAGCGAACAGGCAGGCTGAGCAAACCATGAGGAGCGAGCTAGCAGGCAGCACCCAGCCTTGCCTCTGCATCAGCTTCTGTTTGAGCTTTTACCTTCACTTCCTGTGATGGAGACTCGTGAGATGGAAGTAAAAGGGAAATAAACCAAGTTGATGCTGATCACTGTGCTTTATCACAGCAAGAGAAACCCCAAGGCAGGATCCAGTGAGTTTATTTCTTAGGCTTCCTTCCAAGGCAATGGATAAGGGATACAGGCAGGAGCATGCATGGCTTTCCAGTAGCCATACTGGGAGGCCTGCAGCCGGTGTGGATGATCGCTACCCCATGGCTGTGTGGGTGCAACCCCTTCCCTATCAATATCTTCTAGCTCCTCTCTGAAGACCATGTGTAATTAGGACAGGGTTGGATATGACTTGTTGGGAGAGGTGACTGAATATATTTAGCAAGGGTCCTTCTATAGTCCTTCTATGAAGGAAGGTAGTCAACAGGCCCAGCTGCAATGATCTTTTGTGAGCAGGCCTGGAAGAATACCGGAAGATGGTGGCAGTCTGCATCAGGATAGCCTTGAACTACAAACATTAATCTGATCGGTGCCCTTCCAATATTCCCTCTGTTACAGGAAAGCCATAGAGGCTAGCCCAAATCCTTGCCAGAAAATGCTGGTAAGTAGGAGTAGAAGCCTCGAAAATGAACCTAGAAATAAACAGTAGCAATTCTCTGTATGTTGTGGTACATTTATTTCCAAAAGTTCAGTAAATGAGCACGGTTTCCTCAGACAAGGGCTTTGGCGCACATCTGTACCTATCTCTATGGCCTCCCATCACCCTTCCTTTCCCATCAGGGTCTTACATCAATGGCACAGCCTATACTCAGGCCACACTGCCTCCCGAGAGATGTCTTGAGAGACAAAACTTCAAGGGTGTTTCTGGTGTTTATATTTTAACCGCTGTGACAATTCCGAAAACAGAAGGTACTTTTTAAAGTCCGGTTGGATAAGCTGACCTGAAAGCCTCATCTTTTACTCTAGAAACGGTCCTGTATCTTAGGCTGCACTGTGGCTTTCCACGGAGGTACTGTGAAGTCCCCGGTCTCTGCCCCGGCAGCCGACACTCCTGTGAGATGCACAGATGACGGGGAGGCGAACCCTACTTACTGCAGGAATCACAGGCCCCTCCCATCTCTGCAGTTCCTGGCATTGGGTTGTGGCCAGGCTTCTTAATTCCCAGTGCCCTAAGTCAAGTGCTCCCTGGAGCAAAGCTTGTGTACTACCCTAGACCATCAGCCTGCTCTGAGAACGGAAACATAAGCGTATCCTTTCATTCCCCAGACTCACACCTCCCTGTCGGCTGCAACCTGCAGCCTGTGGACAGACAGAACCTATTCCACGTAAAATTAACTACGTGCATCAAACCAGCTCTCTTGCCAGCAGTGGCTCCTCTGTCCTGAGAATACCATGATGGCAACAGGGATGAGCATGCTGGTTTCTTTCCACAATGTCAGAGTTACAATAGAGCCACACGAATCTGCAGCCTGCCTTTAGAAACAGAATCCGGCAAAGCTCCACCTCCCTTGGGAGTCTGGCTCAGGTAAATGCCGTTCTTGTATTCCAATCTTCATTACCATTATTAACTCCCATATCACATGTCACATAGCAAATCTGTGGGAATGCATATGTGTGGTTTACATACGAACACAAGGTAAAGAGGCTGCAACAGGGCTCAAGAGATCTCACAAGGGGTCTGAGAGTCTGCACTGCTGACAAAGCAGGCCAGGCCAAGAGGGACCCTGCTGGTAGAAGCTTCGAGAGCCAAGTTCCAGATGTCAGGTGGAAATCACCAAGTCAGGGTCCGAAGGCAGGAAATGGAGGGTCAGGTCCAGATGGGGGAACGGCTGGATGGAGGAACAGGCCCAGATGGGGGAATGGGTAGATGGACAGGAAGTGAGTCGGCTATACCAACAGTGGGGGACCAAGCTGAATTGAAGCATCAGGGACAGTCTTGGTCCTTGACACACACAAGATATCAAAGGGGCCACAGTATGGCAGTGTTGGGTGCCCATCACTTCGCAGGGTCCAGGTAAGGAGGTTAAGTCCTTTCCTTGGTCTTGCATGTCTGTTAGGTTCTCAGGCTTGGTTTCCCTTACATGATTTGAATATGCAATTTACCCCCCCCCACTAGTCTCAATTTACATCAACAAAACAGAGGGGGCTGCAATTCTACTCCCAGATATAAGTCATTATCAGTCTAAGCTGGATGGTGCTTCCCGACACGGGCATGGTTTCTGGTCCACACAGGAGCTGGAATTCTCCCTCAAAATGAAGTCAAAAGGTGCTTGTGAAATGGAATCTCCTAGGGCATTGTGCAACCTCAAAACCAAACCAAAACAAGCAAACAAAAAAACCCCCCAAAAACCAGTTTCATGAAATGTGGACTTGGCGCAGGGCATTGTCTGATCTCAGCCTCCCCTAACGGTTATCAGGTGGATCTAGGCAGCCCTGTGGCTCACTGACCTGGACAGAAAGCTGTGTGCCACTCTAACTTTCCCTGGATACAAGCGAACAGAGCCTGCATCAAAGTTCAACTCGGTGCGGCCAGTGCCTTTCTTAGACTTTCTCACAGAGCACAGGTGAAGGATTGCACGCAGGAACGCCGGAGACACCCAAACACTGAGCGGTATCACCGCAACATCCCACCCCATCGTGAGTGATGACCCCGTGGAAACTGCATTATGCAGCCTCTGTTTCAATTAACCTTCCACTTCCCATAGACCCAGCTGTCTCCCGAGATCACTTCCAGCTGCAGGAGGGTGGCAGGCACGATAGCAAGACTCTCAGGTGAGGCTTTCCTGACTCTTTCCCTTCATCTAGGGGGTGTTAATAGCTTCATGCCATCACCACAGACCCGTCTACCCACTGTGTTGTTCTGCTTTGGTTGCCATGGATACTGGAGGGAAAGTCCAAATGGCATCATGTTATGCCCAGAGGGGGAATAAAGAAAAAAAAAACAACAAAAGCCATACAACACCACATGAGATCTCTGCAGCACTAGTGCTTCAAGTTTTAGGTGGGGTGACACCTTGCTGGGTCAGCCCTCCCGCTAGCAGGTTTTTGACGGGCATTCCCACGGGTGTTCCTTGAGTGTCCCACCTCCCCTGACTCTGAACTTACCCAGTGCTGAGTTGTGCTGATGGCTCACGGCAGGCGCCTGCCCTGGAACGTGTGACACCAAAGATTACCTGTGGAAGTGAAATCCAGACATGGGGAAGTGTCACCCGACATGCAGAGTGTCACAGAATTGAGAGCAGTGGCATCTTCCGTACATGGGACCAGTCTTGCATCCAGGCCACTGTGCTGGAGTTGGACAGACAGGGTAGGGGAATGCTATGCTATTTCTAGTCAGTTTCCATGAATCAGGAACTCTCTGGGAAGTGCTTCCTTGAACCACGGGTGGTGACCTACAGATAGACTTCTCTAGGGATATCTCTGGCATGTATAGGAAGTGCGGTGTTAACATGGGCTGTGTACATCCTTCTGTGGAGGGAACCCAACACTTCCATGGGTTCTTAAGGAACCACCTCCCTCCTGGGCCACCTCTCAGGTTGTCCCTCCTGGGCCACCTCCCAGGCTTTCTCCTCAGGGAAAGCACCTAGGTCTTTAGCTCTTCTCATTTACCAGGGGCCCTGTAGGCCTCTGGGTTTTGGAGTAGGAGTGGATGAGAGAGAAGTCCATTTGCTCAGTCTTGCAAAGCAACTCCTCCTTCCCAGGTGCAACAAATATACTCCAGGATGCCTGAGCCCAGGAGAAGACCACGGCTTCGAGAGACACCCTTGCCACAGGAGTTTAATTTAATCAGGAAAAGACGCGTTTGCACGGCTTCCCGAAGTCCGCCCGCATTGGCAGCGAAGGTTGTATTACCATTTTAAAATAGCCTTGGGAAAAACAAATTCTTTCTCTTCGAGAGAATGACAACTTGTGGGGGAAAATAGTAGGAGCGGTAATGGGGAGTGTTGATTTAATTAATTTTATTGCCTTTCTGCATTGCCTCGGAGCAGGTAAAATAACCAAATAAGATATGCCATTTCATCTTCATGAGCCCCACATTCAAGGCCGCAGGAATTCACTAAGTCATGGAAGACGCTGTGTCAGGCAGAAGAAATTGAGACATTGAGGTGTTGGGATTCAGAGACTTGATTCCCACAAGCCCTCTGAAAATGAACTTTAGGGGACATGTAGCTACTGATTTGAAGTGTCGGAATGCCCTTGACTGGGGAGGTCGCCCCACATGAGGGGCTGTAAGGAGGAGTGCCCCAGGGAGAGAGTGGGGGAGCTCTATTCTAAGAGGCTCCTTGGACTTGTCTAACTTATATTGATTGATATCAGCTTCTGTCTTTTCATAATTCTTGTTCCAATGTGGTTTGGTTTATTAAAGGGCCTGTTTGCCTGTATGTCCTAGAACACTCCATTTCATTTCAAACACCTTTGGGAACCAGCAGGAGACTTCTCCCCACTTACTTATAGGGGCAGAAAAACCACGGGCTTGTGGGTTTGTTTCTTCTTTAGGCTCCTTTTGGTGCCAGGGTTCCCATCACTCTCAGGAGAAGGAGAGGAGATCCGCGCTGCATTCGGCACAGCCTGGATCAAGGTTTCGTGCTGACTTTATATTAGAGCCAAACACATTTGTGACTGCTCCAGACTGGTCCCTTTATTAACTGAACCGTCCTTAGAAGGGAGCTGTGTGGGAAGGCAGGCTTCCCAGCGGCAGAAGCCTGGCAGTGCAAGCAATATCCATCCCCTGCTGGGTGAAAATGGCTTCAGGTCTTCCTAAATGCCAAGTTGGTCTTGCCCTAAGGATTTGACTTAGTCTAAATTGTCAACTCCCGGCTTGGCCTAATAACTTAACTATTCCTTGCATTTCCTAGGTTCCCTAATTCTGCAGACAGTGGACCTAGCAGACTGTGTAAGATCAGCATTGAGCACTGAGTGGGGACACTGAGCCTCAGCCTCTGGCCAGTCAACCCCCAGCCCCCAGATGTGTGGGCTCTGTGGAGCTCCCACAGCAGATCTGCCTACAAAGGGACCCATGTGGTTCTCAACCAGGGCTTTCTTGGCTTAAAACCTGCTCCTCTCCCCCACAGGGTGGCACTCACCGATTGGCTTGGCTTCTGGGGATGAACACCCCCGCAGGTCACTTTTCATTTTCTCTTGGTTTCTATCTTCAATGGCAAATTCAGCCGCTTTGTGAGCATGGAGTCTGCATAATGGGTTCCTGGCGAGGCCCCGCGTGATGTATGTTTTCAGATTTGTTTTTAAAAGTATCAGATTCAGGAAGGGGAGCCACCATACAGCTCTCTGAGATACACTAGTGCACAAGATATTAATTTCTTAGCTGCTGCTTCTAAATAGGAACACCCTTTGGCAAGCATTTACGCAAGCACGCACGCATGCACGCACACGCGCATGCGCGCACGTGACGTACTCGCGCACTGCTCTCCTGTGTTACTTAACTCCCACGCCCCACAAGAAACTTTGTAAGTATGGCTTTGCTGTCCTACCCTGGACTCCAGACTCCGTTGTTAGCCTACGGGCCTGCTCCTTTAAGATGCTTGTTGCTCTAACAGGACTAATCTCACAGCCTGAAGAAATCAGGCCAAACCTCACTCCCCAGAGTCCTGCATCTCTCTGGGAAAGAGAGAGAAGCTGTATCGGGATTTTACAGCTTCTAATTTATTGCCCTACTCAGTAGCCAAGTCCTCCATGCTCCTGAGGTATGTAAACTCCACAACACATGGTTCTCCTTCGAGCATCCCTCATCATATCCGCGAGGCCTGTCTTTCTTACTTTTAATGGCGTTTCTCTCAGTAAAAAGGGAAGTCTCCCTTTCCCTTTAAGGTTCCATCATGTCTCTGATAGAATGTATGCCCCCCCCCCCGCCCTTTCTTATTTTGTTTTTTCGAGACAGGGTTTCTCCGAAGCTTTAGAGCCTGTCCTAGAACTAGCTCTTGTAGACCAGGCTGGACTCAGACTCACAGAGATCCTCCTGCCTCTGCCTCCCAAGTGCTGGGATTATAGGCATGCGCCACGACCGCTCAGCATAAGGTCATTTTTTAACGCTGTCCCTCTTCAAGGTCCAAGTATGGCTCCCTGGCATCTCAGGGCCCTTTTCCTAAGAAAGCCTATATTTGAACAGTAACTTTGAGTTAGCTCTTTCCTGAACCAACTCGTTTCTCTGCATCTCTCTCCCCTCTGCCCGCTCTCCTCCTCCTTCACAGGTCTGCTGATGTTAAAGCCCTTCCGGCTAGCATGATGATCTGACTCAGCCTCTCTCTCAAACCCTAGAACCAAACAGCGCCCAGTGCTGGTCTGTTTGTCATGTGTCTGAAGCATGGGGTAGCTGGAAGAAACTGTCAGAAATGTGATCTGAAGGGTCCAGCCTTCAACCCTCCAGTAGCCTTCCTGTGATTAAAAACTAGTCAGGAAATTTTAGGATAAGGACCCAAACTGTGAGACATTTTAACTCTTGTCCTTGGTTCTGTGGACAGCCCTGTCCTTGCCAGAGGCTGGGAGGGAAGGCTGCTTTGCTGTCTTGAAGGCGTAAGTCACAAACAATGCCACAGCAGTTTGGAATTATGATTAATAGGGTAGTATTTATTTAAAGGGGAAAAAACTTACAGATCACCGTCAGCCCTCTGTGCAACCAGGAAGGGAGTCTAGTCGCCGGAGGAGCAGGAAGTGAAGAGAGAGAGAGAGAGAGAGAGAAGGAAGTGGCCACTTTTTTAAAGGGAGAGAGACCACGCCCCAATGGGCTGGTATCTCAGTGGCTATAGGCTGGAGGAGCGGAAGGACCTCCCGCAACACTGTCTCTCTTCCCAAAAATGAACAATTCTGCCTGGGAAGTCCACACAAGCTTATGATCAAAACCAAGAGGCACCTGGACAGCGCACACATGGGCCAACTAGATGAACCAGCTCTCTCCCACTCCCGGTGCCCCGGTTCTTGTCAGGAGTTTTATACCCCTTAAGTTCTCAGTCCCTTCTAAACATATCTTGCTTTTTCCCATGAATGCCATCCTTTGAATTCATGTGACAGAGAACAAGGATGCCACCAGTCCAGGGCTGCTTTTGGTGGCTATTGATTTGTCTGAGACCCTAACATCCTGCGTTATGCTAAACTGAAGTGAGAGCAGCTGACGTTGCTCTAAAACACCCCACTTTCCCTCTACCAACTTCTCTGGCCTTGCTTTAAAGCACCAGGGGGAAATTTGCCCAAGTTCTGCCACGGTGGTCAACTTTAATTGTTTTAGTTTTTGGAGTGCTGAGACTTGAACTCAGGGTCTCATTTCATGATAAGCACAAAGTGAGCTACATGCTCACATCCCCCACCTCACCCCCCCCCACCACACCCTGGTGAGTTCAGTCACAGGCGTGGGTGTTTCTCCGTCTGTTCTAAGCCATGTTTGTGAAACATGGTTAAAGGGGTTGGCACTTTGCAGGGCACTAAATGGAATCCCTGATAGAATATCAAAGAGATTGACAGTAAGAAAAGTTGTGGCAGGATTCGTAACAGGTTATGACGGCGATGATTCATGTTAGTTAGTCATATAGTGAAGTCAACTAATGTCCTCAAATGCCACTGTGAGACCCAGAAGCCGTCAGCCCGAATCTGACATTTGTCAGTTCCCTAAGCTGATTTTGGGGACCAACCATATGACTATAGATGTTGAGTCATTAAATAATTTTTAAAAATTGTTCTAGCATCAGAAGTTGATCAGGTTACTGGGTCATTTGGGGAATTTTATATTTAGATAATTTTAGAAAATCAACTTCTAGAGTTTATTGCCTTCCACCAGAGGTCTGGTAATAAATGACAATGTTCTTCTCCCCCAGACGTCGTGAAGGCAGGGCCAGCTGTCAGCTCGCTTGGTCTAGAGCGACACACATGGGGGAACTAGATGACCTGATAGAAAGCAAGGCATTATTTAGTCAGATTATCCTCCTACTCCCCGCCGTTCTCACACCTAGGAAGCTGGTTCACCCCCCCCCGCTTACCGTAGAAGACATATTCTGCCCTCAAATAGAAATGATCTTGACTTCAAACTCCTCTTGGTGTCCCCTTTGGGGTCCCTCTTTTTCTCGGAGTAATCAGAGGGTATTGGATCCTAGGTCGGGCCATCCTCATGCCTTAGAACTATCTCTAGTCTGAAAAAGAATCTTCTTTACCAGAAAATGCTCCCTAAATGCAAATGCAGCCCTATCCCCGCAAACCACAGCAGCCAATCGTGAATGCTGCATCCAGCTCTTGCCAGTGACCATGGGCATCTCATAGAAACACCTGCCCAGCCTCTCATTTTTAGCTCTGGCTTGCTATGAACCAGTCCCCTTATCATTTTATACTCTAGGCCATTCCTTTCTTCTTGCCTTGTTTTCCAGACAATTCCTCTTAGTGCCAGCCAACCTCACCCCATGCCACCCCTCCCATTTGGGCTAGCTTCCATACTCTAGATCCGATGTTCTCAACCTTCCTAAGGCTGCAACTTTTTCATACAGTTCCTTACATTGTGGTGACTGCCCCCCCCCCCTAAAATATTTTTGCTGCTGCTTCGTAACTGTAATCTTGCTACTCTTATGGATTCTAAATATGTGATATGCAGGATATGCTATGTGACCTCTGTGAAATGGTCGCTTGACCCCCAGGCTGAGAACCACTGCTCTAGACGGGAGTGACCTTCATGCGTGTTTCTCTTCATGGCCCTTCCTCGCTCCTCTGCCTTCCTGCTCTATTTTCAGGATCTGAAAGAACCGTTCTTTAAGACGTTGACCATCCCATGAGCGTTTGACGCCCAGTGGCTGTCGTATGGGACCCAGACAAACAAGTCTTTTCCATACACCTTCCCATTTCTCTAGCCCAGGTACCAGGTTTCATCAGGAACCTCGGTAAGTAAGTAGCCCACCATGTCAGTATTGCTACAAATGGCTCCTGGGGTCTGGCTTCAGAACCCAGTGCGTTGATAGCATAAAGCAGTCACAGGAGAGCCAGAGGGGCCTGAAGTCACCAGGGACAAACCTGGGGAAGCTGGTTTCCATGTTCCTCATCTGCCCTTGGGTATGTGCAGTGTCTGGCATACCAGTAACAGAACAGCTAGACACTGGCTAAGCACTTACTGTAATTGTTTTGTTTGACCCCAGGATAAATCTTAGAATGTGTAGGACTGAGATTATCATTCCATTTAATAGAGGAGATGCTGAGTCTGAACCCGCTTAAGGTACCGTACCAAGTGAATACAGTTCTTGGACTAAAATTCAGTTTGGATTTTGACTTTTCATTCATTTTTTTCCCTTCCTATAAGACCATTTATGCTATCAGTCATGAATTATCAAAAAAAAAATCATTCTAGTGTTGGAGAGATGGCTCAGAGGTTAAGAGCACTGGCTACTCTTCCAGAGGTCCTGAGTTCAGTTCCCAGCAACCACATGGTGGCTCACAACTGTCTATAATGAGATCTGGTGCCCTCTTTTGGCCTGCAGGTAGAACACTGTACACATAATAAATAAATAAATAATAAATAAATGCTTTTAGGAAAAATCATTCTGCCTTTATAGAAAGGCCTGCTTTCCTTCATCTACAATAATATGAATAAGTTTAAAAGACCTTGCTTTAAAAGCCATACTCAGTGACCCATGTTTTTAGACCTGTGACAGAAGGGGCCCAAGTCTACAAATGCCCAGAACATCCCCCTTCCTTGTGTTCATAGAGAAGATGGGCTTTCTCTATTCCCGACTTACTGGGTCTTCAGCCATGTTACAGACAATTCTCAGCTTTCTGTCTTTTATTTGTAAACTAGGGGTTATAGTAGGATTTTGCTTGCAAGTGGGGAGGGGGTGGAAGCAAACAGGTTCCCAGGATATCCCAGATCCTTCTGGGTTTTGGAAGAGCATCTGCACGTGGATCTTTTCAGAGCCCAAATCTAAAGGTTGGTCTCCTAGTCTAGCCGTTAGAACTGAGGCAGGATGATTCTGAGTTTGAGGTCAGCCTAACCCTAATGGTGAGACCGTTTCTCAAAAGGCAAAATAAAAATAATACGTAGAATCTTGATGTAATGAATCTAAAGCCCCTTTCTTTTGTGAGAAGTGGCCTGGGATATATTGCTTTATTACCTTACTGATAGTGTTATTTGAATTAAACCTTTGAAGATAGAAGCATAAAGATCACAATGAGTAAGTCTGCTGTTATTCAATACTGCTGTGTTTCTCTTTGAATCTGAGTCCTCATTAAAGATGTAAAACATGAGAAAAGCCTTAACAACAACTTAGGAGTTTAGAACGAGAAAAGCTGATTTCACTCATAATGAAAGTTTATAAAGCGTGTTATAATTTATGAAGAATTTTCCCCTCTTAATTTTAATTGCTCAGTAGATCATTTTGTTTGAATAGCACATTTATATGGAGATAAAAAAGTCTTTAGGAAAATGATATAAGATGTCTTGTGATTTAAAATTACAGACCTAATATGTGCATGATGTCACCAGAATTTGAACTTGGGTCTTATGGAGTAAGATTTATGTGCTATTGTTATTTAACCCTTTTAACCCATTTTTGCCTTTTCACTACAATGAAAATGAACAGCAGGTGCTTAATGGCAAGTTTGTCCAATCGTCTGTAGACAAGTGACGTCTTAAACTGAAGAAAGTGGCATGGACACATTCCCCCTGGTCTACAGAAGGGATTCTGTCTGACAAGCAGAGGTCTGGAGTATGTGGAACATTTAACTAGATGAGGAATAACATTATACTGTCATTCTGGCCCTAGAAATTTCAACCAAAGAAATGAGGGCAATTCCCCAGTCACACTTGGTAGCCGAGAACCTGCACCGTCACGGTCCTGATGCCTTTCCCCGTGGAGCCAATTACTTGGAGGAAGGAGACAAAGAGACAGGTCCCTTGTGAAACCGGCCCTTGCAGTACACAGCTTCTTACCCGCCCAGGTACCCAAAACTACTGCTTCCCAGAGACCACAAGAACCCCAAAGCAGTTTCAGAGAGGTGAGAGGCTGGCCTTCCGGCCCTGTTTGTGTAGGACATGCTTCTTGATGCTCACCCCTCTGCCTTTCTCGGAGAAATCCTGGCCAGCCCTCCCCTCCCTATGAGTCTTCTTCAGTGGGTGCCTGCCTCTCACGATATTCCAAACACAGTCTCTCCAGGGATTCTCTTGACTCCTTTGGGAATCTCAGCAAAGCAAACCTTTGTATTTCCTTTGTTCCTTTTCTCAACACTGTAACTAAAGCACTTTTTTTTTTTTTTCGAGACAGGGTTTCTCTGTTGCTTTGGTGCCTGTTCTGGAACTAGCTCTTGTAGACCAGACTGGCCTCGAATACACAGAGATCCACCTGCCTCTGCCTCCCAAGGGCTGGGATTAAAGGCGTATGTCACCACTGCCTGGCCTAAAACACTTTCTGAAAAAAAAAAATTCTACGTAAGTATATCTAGTTGATCCTTGGAAAATGAGATTTCTCCTAGGATAAAAAAAGGGGGAGTGGGGAGGAACCAACAAGGCGATGCGTTTGATACAAAATACAAGTTAGTATTTTGTGTTTTCCTCTTCCATTAGTTAATTGTGTCAGGATGACTATCAGTCTAGGTTAAAGCATAAGGCACATGTATCTCTAGTTCCTTCCATGCTGTTTCTATGCAGCTTATTAACTTAATATGGGCTCCTTCTTCTGCCAATTTGCAAATATATTTCACAATGTGTTTTACAAAAACTCATTATGGAGCTTTTAATACCCAAGAGGGCCTTCCTTCTCTCCTGAAGGATCCTAACACTTGAGATGAGGAGGGTTGCTCCCAAGAGAGCACGGGATGGCCACACAAACTGGAATTTCAGATAAACAACAGATAGCCTTTCAGTAGAAGTATGTCCCAAATAATAGATACTTTTTTATGGGACATACATACGCTGTATGCAATAGCATATGAAATTGCATATTAAAGGCAAATGCCATACCAGATTTACTTGTAACTTATTTTAAATTCAAATTTCACTAGGTATTTAATATTTTATCTGACTCCCTCCCCTTCAGCAGACCAGTTGCAGCTGGGCTGTGTCTGAGGAAGCAGGGTGTTTTTGTGTTGTCTTGTCTAGCTCAGGCTGTCCCAGAACTGAGCAGCCGAGTGTGCCTTTGAGCTGATCTTGCACTTCTGATTCTCTTGCCCGGACCACTCACGTACTCTGCAGTATATATATATATATATATATATTGTTTTAAACTTGCACAGTTGGCAGAGCACAATCATCATCTTCTTTCTTCAGAAATGACATGAGGAGGCATTAGTTCGAATACGTGCATTCCCTTGGGGCTGCCCAGCTCTGACACCTCAGTATCAGAGTGGATGATGGGATGTGGCCTGCTTAATAGTGCTTCATAAATCATAGCTTGAAGCTACTCACGGCCTCTTTTGGAGGCATGAATTCTAATGAATTGCTATTCTTTTGTGCTTCCTCCTTGGGGTGGTTTAAAACTCTCAACTCTAAATCTAATCAATAAGTTTCTGGGTCTATTTAAATACTGACATTTGGAAATTTCTGAGGTTGCAATAAGCTTCAACAAGACAGAGGACAAGGCAAGGTAAATCAAATAAAACTGCCACTGAAGTCCAGAAAAGTAACAGTAAAAGTTCTCCGAGTGTCAAACGGAAACCTAATTCTTTCACAGAGTATGGCATCCATCAATCAAGCCTCCAGGTCAAATTACACAGGTTTAACCAGTGCCGGATAGAGTTCAAATGGGTTACAATAAAACAAAACAAAATCCGAATTCTGAATGCCACACTAGACTTCTGCTAGACTGTAAAAGTAACCTGTTTATAGGTGTAAGGTGTTAAGGCCAGCAGTCTTTCGGACAGCTGTATGAACTCTTTGATGGGAGAAGCCATTGACTTCGCTTACTGAGCCTCCGTCATAGCGCCGCTGCCATCTACCAGGTTTGGTTTTAAAGAGTATTTATTTCCCACTCCAACCCAAATCTCCATTTAAAAGACTTACGGGGTTTGGGCTTAGGGGCCGAAGACAGAAGATCTATAATAGTTTTGTTACCATTTTTCCTCAAAAGTCTACGATAGCACGATAGATTAACCATGGGGGCATATTCTTTGCTCTTCTTTACATTTAAGACCTGAAGTCTCATAGCCCTCCCTTAGATTTGGATGGGTTTAGTGTCTTTCTTGATCAGTAGGCTGTGGCGTGAGTGACATGCTAGTACTCTCTGGAGTGATTCATAAAGAAGCCTTTGATTCCCAGCTAGGCCTTTTAAAATCACCGTGTAAGGATCCAATTCAACTGGAAAGATTCGGGGAACCACACACACACTCTGGTAGACTGTTCCAGCAGAGTCCAAACTAGGCATTTCCATAGGGGTGCACTGGCCAATGAAACTATCTGGGCTTTCCAGACTAGCCCCGCCCCGCCCCACCCCGCCCCGCCCAGCTCAGCTTCTGGCTGAATATGATTATGGAAACTCAGATGATGCCTGAGGGAAAAGAGCACAACCCAGGCAGATGCCCTCTGGAATTACCAGCCTGTGAAATCCTGATGTAATAAAACGGTTGTTATTTTAGGCCACAGAGTTTTAGTTGGTAAAGAAGCAAAAGCTCATCAGAACAAACGGAGATGCTCTAAGTGCTATGCTTAAAACACGATAGAACAGGGTGTCCGGATTGGAGGGAGGGGCCGGGGAGGAACGTGGAACGGGAACCACCCATAAATGTCACTGACAGGGATAAAAGAGAAGTCGTGGGGTTTAGAGGACCTGCATGCACAAAGTCTAAAGACCTCAGAATCACGGGGTTTGAACAGGCTGCTACCACTTTGGACATTACAGCTTTGGCCTAGAGAGTCAGAGAGATCGCGGTGGGAAAGTCTGGGCTCATACAGACACCATGAGGAGCAATGAATAAACGTGGTGATTCAGTTTGCACGCCTAAGTGTGGACGGCGGAAGAGTCAGGTGATGCGAACTCCCAGGAGTCTCCAGAGAAAATGCCACAGGAAACAGCAGCAGATTTTTTTTGGTACTTTTATTGAAAAGGTACATTTAAAAAAATACACAGACATTTTACCATTTACAGATGGCAGATATAGGCCCTCTACAAGAGTTCTCTCTGCATTGTTTTATGACACCTCCTGCCCCTGATATCACAAACATTCCAGTCTTCTCAATATCAGTTGGGGTTTTTTGGGGGGGTGGGTTGAGGGTGGGGAAGAGCATGGTCATGTGACCTGTGACATAGTCATCAAACAGAAAGACAGATTGTTCAATTATAAATTATATATCTTCTGTACATTATTGCATCAGGGAGCCACAGAGTTATGTAGCATCATTACAAATGAAAAGAGTTTAAAATGAAGATCATTATGTAGAAATACACGGATTCATTGTCTCCTTGCGGATGCACAGAAGGTGCAAAACTGTGCAATTAGGAAGCTCTTTGTGTTTCTGTATACATTTGCTTAGCAACTCAAACCAGTGAGGGTGCTACAAAAATAAGTTAAAACAAAAACAGCAAACAGGTAGTAATTATAGCTATGTTATATGGCTTTCTATTCTGTTTAAATATCTCCAAATAAAACATGAAATAAAGAAAATACATTATCTTTTGTTCTCTTAAAGAGAAAAAAAATTTCAAAGCTACTTTGCTTCCTAACAATTACACAGCAATAATAAAAAAAAAAAGTTTAACTCGACAAGAGTTACAATCTAGTACTACACGGGATACAACAGTACTCAGGTCTAGAACGGTACACAATCCCTATGGACACTAGTACACCAGAAGGAAGAACGCCATGATCTGTGGGGAAGATGGTATCCACAATTAAGCACTTGAGATGGACTTCCGTTCCTCACTAGAACATGCCCGCTTGGATTCCGGAGTTATTTACAGACACCCGAGGAAGAGTTGACTGTTCAAGTCTGCCAGGAAGAGATTCCATTCCATTTCTAAGCCAGATAACGTCCATGGGAATACGGAGGTCGGTTCTCTTTTTCTGATCAATATATTTTCAAGAAACTTAAATATCTCAGATACACCAATCAGCTGGGGTAGGACAGAGGGGGCACGGGAAACGGGGGGATAGTGCCCTTCAGCCTGGCCTCCGTTTGGCTTTGGAGGTTGGGCTGATCTGCGGCCTGCACTTTGTCAGTGGATGGGTGGGGTGGTTACAGTCACATACAAGGCTTAACATTGCTGAATCCTCTGGGCTTTTCTTCTATGCCTTTCTGTTGGCCTGGCCTGTTGCGGGCTGCAAGTATTTAGTAAGGGGCAAAGAGGATGGAGGCGGGAGTGGCCCGGATGGGCCCATGGCCAGGCCTCAGCAGCGCAGGAGGAATGGCTGCAGCCTGGAAGAGAGAGGTGGATGGCCGAGGCGGTAGAGACAGCGCCGAGGACACGGCCGCAGCTGCCAGGGGCGAGGACAGGAAAGTCGGGGTCAGAGGCTTCATCAGATCTTTCTGGAATGCGAGCTTTGCCTAAGAAGGGGCAAGAATGGGAAACGGGGTGAGGGTAATGTTTACAAGTCATAGCACCACGGGTTTTCACTAGTAAAACACTACAGAGCCAAAACAACTGAATTGTGAACATCTTGACTTAGGGAAGCCATGAAATGATGGCTGTCGTTGGGCTCGGAGGCTCTGGGTGTGACCGGACTTTTGGACACTTTGGTTCTGTTTTGGTCTCTGGAGAGACACCCAGAAGGGGCCTGTATATACAACCAGCTCAACTCAAATCTCAGACCACGTGGTCTACAGAGATGTACGCAGCCTGGGCTGGCCTTGCACTAGACTCAACCTCCCCGAGTGCCACCACACTCCACACAGAGGAGCCACAGCACCCAATGTTCAGCATTGGATTTTGAGGAGCAAAGGTGTGAAGGCTCCACATCTCTTAGACTGCATTGGGGTTAGGTAATTGAGACGTAGAACATTAGGGACCCGTGAGGAGTTGAGACTATAAAACCATTTTGCCCTTCTTGTATTGTCCCCATCCCTGTGATGAGTGTTCCCTGAAAAAAAGTTATAATTAAGTCAAGTTCTGTGCTTGACAGTGACTGTAAGTGGGTTAGAAACCTCTCAACTTGAAGGGATCCCAGTGTGGACGCCTCCTGGGAAGAAATCAGTCATAAAATTCTGTCTTTTGTAATGAAAAGGGGCTGTGCCAACTGCATTTGCTTAACGCAGGTACCACCTGCCTGTGGCCCCCCTCTGGCAGCTTTGGTGAGGCCAGAAGATGATCTAAGCTCCCCTCCACCTGGCCCATCTCAGCTCCATCTCAGACCATGTTAGACCCTGCCCCAGAGACACTGCGAATCTATCCGTGTATTTATATGGTACCTGTTGCTGAAGTCTCTTGGTATTTGTGCAAGAAACTGAAAGCGGTACTAACTGAGAGCAGGTGAGATGGCCTGGTTACCACCATGAACAGAAAGAGCAAGACAAACACTTTCATATGTATATAAGCACATAGCAGAAAAAAGGACATATGAAATTAAACCTTTCCTGAACTCCCAGGCATCGCTTGCTCTTGTTCTAGGCCTTTAGTTTAGTTTAAACCTTACAGAAGGATGTTTTTGACAAGGTTTTAGTAAAAGTAAGACATGAGCTCTTAAAAAAATATTTATTTTTATTTTAATTGCATGTGTGCATGAGTGCAGATGCCTGCTATGCTCAGAAGGTGTGGGACACCCTGGAACTGTTGTGAGCTGCCTGTCCCAAGTGGTGGCAACTGAAGTTGGGTCCCGTGCAGGAGCAGCAAGTGCTTTAAGCCCCCTGACCTGTTTTCTCTCTGGCACCAAGACACTGACTTCTAAAGAAGCTCCCCTTTGCTCTTGTAAGGAAGACGACTTTAGAGTTCCCTGTAGCAGGAATTAAGTAGTTCATTCTAATATTGCTGGATCTGTGAGGTGGCTCAGCAGGTAGGCATGCCTGCTGCTTAGTCTGACATGGCTCAGTGGATATATGTGCCTATGGCCAGGCCTCACAACCAGATTCTGATGCCCAGGACCCGCAAGGGAGTAGGAGAGAACCAACTTCATCAAGTTTTCCTCTGCCCTCACATAGGCACCAAGGACCAAGCACCTCTCTTCCATGAATTCCCAACCATTAGCTTAGCACTACAACTTATGCAAAGTAGGTAGCAAATTCTGGATTAGATCTCCAGGCCAGGCAATTAGATGATTAATACATAAATAAAATAAAAATTAATGAATGGATTAATCATTCCCCAGAGGCTAGTCTAGGAACCTCCAGTTCTGAAGCTCTCCCTATGACCACCATCCAGCCTAGCCAGGCTGTGCCATAAGTCAGGTGTGCAAGGGGAACTTACGGCTAAGATGCTCGGGCTCCTCTGGAGCTTGTTGTAGGGACTGTATTTCGGCTTCAGCGGTTTTCCTGCAACACGGTCTTTATGCCTTCGGCTGGAAATGTGCTGAAGGAAAGAGGTAGTGAGCATTAGCTGGCTCTGGGAAAGCTTTATTTCCTAGACAGCGATAGCTGGTTTCTCCATCCCCCCCCCCCCCCCCAGGAGAGGCCTTTCTTTCCAGCCAGTCCCTCTAATGTTCTCTACAGTCTTATCAGAGTCAGCCTGGGTTGCCATGGCCGGCCATCACCAAGCCTGTCTTCCTTGACCAGATCTTCAGTGTTTAGGGGACAAGTGTCACATCCATCGACCCTTGGCTAAGGAAGCATTGTTTGCTCTTGGTAACTTTTGTGCACACTCATCTGTCTCCAGTCACTGGGCTGGAAGCTGAGAGGTAGGTCGTTCAGCTCAGATATTCTCTTCTAAAGAGCGAAACAATCCCACACTGGTGTCTCAGCGGCTTCAGCTGAAGGAGCGGAAGGAGCTCCCGCAACACTCTTCTATGTAGCACTTACGCATTGTGGATTAAATTTAACAGCAAACACACAGAGAACCATTGAGAGATGAGGAGCCGTACACAGACACGACCTGACATGTTCAGAATGTTTAATTTGGGCTGCCTTACCTGCTTGAGTTGGATCTCTGAGTTAACGTGAACATCACAGATTTCACAATGAAACGTCTTGTTCTGGAGTCCCGAACCCTTGCTGCCGTTCTGCATCTTTAACCTTGACCCAGGTCTTGGGTAGGACTTAATTGGACCAGCTCCATTACGAGCCTCAACCATGGTCTTGTGTTTAGATCCTAAAAATAAAGACACATGTCCTTAATAGCTCTTTAAGGACAGGAGGCGGGGCTGGAGATTTTGTCCAGTTGGTGGGGTTTTTGCTTAGCATGTGTGAAGACCTGGGTCTCATGCTCAGCACTTAATGTTCCTGCTGTGGTGATTTATGCCTGTCATCCCAGGACTCGGAAAGAAGGTGGAGGCAGGCGTTCTAGGTTATCATCAGCTACACAGCAAGCCCAAAGCTAGCCTGTGCTACACGAGACCCTACCTAAATATGTAGAGAGACCCCGCCTTTTGGGGCGGGACAGCCTCGGGCAAATGTAATTTTGTAAAAGAGTATGCTTATATTGTATTGATACATCTACCATATTACAATGTACATTTCTACCTCTGATACTATTTATGTAATATCATTGTTTACATTTGATATGTAATGACATTGTTTACAGATGAAGATCATTGTCTTCATATATTGCATAGTTGTTTATTCTCTTAATCTTCAAGTTAGATAGATATTGAAAATTATATGTTTGTCATGTTTATTTTTAGGTTAATCATGTCTTTTAGTTACCTAGAGATTATATTTAGTATAGATAATATAATCTTCAGCCTCTTTAAAGAGCTGTAGAAAAATGGCCTTTAATCTAACCTAGAATTCTGTGCCTATGAGACACAATTACTCCTGGCATCGCCACTCTACTCCCGAGAGAACATTGAGCACCAAAGACACTCCACTGGGAGCTTGTCTTCTTGGCAGAACTGGCCTTTGGGTTAAGAAAAGCCCATACCTCAACTACTGACAAAGATATGAAATAGGATTGTCTTATCTTGCCAAGACAGGGTAGGATGATTCTAAAAAAGTTTCTTACATTTGATAATGGCATGTCAGTTATGTTAGGCCTTAGCCAAAGTTGGTTGACTCAACATTGCAAAGAAAAATTTGGGTGATTGCCCAGGTAGTCAGTTGTCTCTGTCATTTTTGACACATTTTGGATATTTCTCATTTGTTAAGTAACATTTATTCCCTTCTCAGATCTTTAATGGAGTTAAAGATTATATAATTGTAATTACTCTCTACATTATTTAGACTTCTTATGATAGAGTGTCTGACAAAACTTTTGTTCTCCATATTATTTGTTATATTTATTATTTGTTATTATTGTTTATAGTTGTAGTTAGTTTAGTTCTGTCTTATTTAGACAAAAGGGGGAGATGTAGAGAGACCCCGCCTTTTGGGGCGGGACAGCCTCGGGCAAATGTTTTTACTAATTAATTGGGACGCGCAGACACTGGAGCCGCTTCCTGTTTCCGGTTTCCGGTGGATCGATAAACTCCGGGTGTGTGAGTGTGCTTTCATATTAAAATTGTATCTTCTTGTACCGACTGGCCTGGATTAATTAAATTCGCCTTCATAAATAAACAAGTAAATAAACATGAATTATAGGAAACCCTTTATTTTATGTTTCTTCCCTCTTTCCTCTTCCATTACCTTTTTCTCCCTCCCCTCTTCTCTCTTTTCCCCTTTTCCCCCAACTTCCTCTCTTCCTTTCTAATTTTCTTTGAGACAGGCTTTTTTTTTTTAATTTTTTTATTTTATTTTTTTTATTGAGAAAGAAAAAAAAAATTTCCGCCTCCTCCCCGCCTCCCACTCCTCCCATCCTCTCCCCCTTTTCTCCCCCTCCCTCTCGAGTCTGAAGAGCAATCAGGGTTCCCTGCTGGATTGTGACTGGAAAAGCAGGGGATAAACCCGGACTCTCTGAATATGGCGGACAATGAGGGTTGCTGAAAAGCCAAGGACAATGGCACTGGGTTTTGATCCTACTTCTTGTTCTGGCTTTGTGGGGCCTAGCCAGTTTGGATGTTCACCTTCCTAGACCAGGATGGAGGGGGGAGGACTTCGGACTTTCCATTGAGACAGGCTTTTACTATGTATCCCAGACTGGCCTGAACTCATCTTGTAGCTCATGCTAGCCTCAAACTTGTGATTCTCCTGCCTCTTTTGTGCTAAAATTACAGGCATGCACCACCACCTCTAGCCCTTGTTCATGTTTTCTTCTCATTAATTTTAGTGACTGAGTAATATATTCTATCACACTGGGCTGCAATAATTTATTCAGAATATTATTACTGACGAATTTTTATGCTGTTTCCTTTTTTTTTTTGTCTCATCAGTAAATAGCGGTGGCCAGTACACACAAACCTTTGACTATATTCCTGTCACTTCATCAGAATGATTTTTGGTAAGTATTAGATGCTTTCTGATGAGATAAACGACATACTTTATCTCCACACTACTTCAGCTTTGAACTTTTCAGTCATATGACCATACTTTGCCAAAATCACTCCTAAGTAAAGCGAGAGACACAGACAGAGAAGGAGGAATAGGGAGCACATTGGCATGCAAGCAACAGATGTCACATTCTGGTGGGAAGAGCTGGGCTGGGTTATCAACACTCTTTAGACTCAAAGCCCCACAGCGAACCTGTGTTGTGTGCCTCCAGCTGTGACAGGGAGTTCACAGCCACTTTGCATAGTGAGCAATAGAGCAGTTTTTTGGCTTTTTCTTCTTCAGATTCAGTAGCAGACCCCGGAGCTCCGTTTGCGCTCTTGGAGGGAGAAGTGATGGCCGCAGGTGGCAGAGGTGCGGTTCCAGATTTGAGGAGAAAGGCGCCACCCTCAGAGCCTGAGGGCTGAGCAGAACCGGTGGCTTTTAACTTCCCTTTGTCTTCTATGGAAGACAACACAGAGAGGTGTTATTAAAGCCTCCCGTGACTTACAGACCAGACTTAGAAACGGGAATTTGATTTCCATATCAAGTAGAAAAACCAACACAGGTTCTTTTAAAGTTTAGCACAGATTTTAGCTTGCATAGCTTGATCTGAACAAAATCCCATCCCCTTAGCTTCCACATCACATCGGCCCCAAATCCTAGTGATCTATGATGACTTTGGTCTCCCACTTTGGGTAGGTGATTCTTTTGGAACCCCTGAGTCATAAGTCATGCTCTGGGGAAGGCTTCACTCTAACAAAATCAGCTTCTCTTCAGCATGTTGACAAGATGAGGCGGCAACCTGAGGTAAGTCATTAGCCCATGTTGGTTTCAGCTGACAACTTAAGATTTCGTTATGGCCTGGGTATGAAGTTGAAATTTAACTTTTACACCAGGTCAAAACTTTATGTGCTTCAGTAGGGGGAAGGGAAGAGACAGTTAACTGTGGTAATGAGTGGTAAGTTTTCCCCGCTCTCTGAACTGCAAGGCATTCTATCCAAAATATGGTGGAGCTGAGTCCCATTCTTTAGGCTCATGAAGGACTGACTGCTCACCTGCACAGCTGAATAAAAAGTTTTAAATAATCACATCACACCAAGCCCGGTCACAACATGAGTATTAGTCAAATAATTTAAAGACGTCTTGACTATTTTAGTCACGTGATTGCAGAAGGCCTCTTATCCTGAAGGGCCCTGAGCAGGCTGTGAGGGGGTCACAGTGACTTTGCTAGAATCTAGGCTTTGTTCAGTGACTCCCTAGGGAGGCAACAGCGTACCCATCCCACGTGGAACTCTAGTAGAGCTTGTACTCTTAGAAAACGGCTAGAGATATGCCGACTGACTCGCATTAAGGAAGATTAGGTAGGAAAGCCTACATGGAAACGTATTTGCCAACTGTCCTAGGCAATTCAGGACGGTGTACAGTGGGCTGACAGGACCACCAGTTGTCTGTCTTGAGATTTAGTCACAAAACCTGCACGTGGCAAACCAAATGCCTCCCTATATATGAACTAGCTATTCTCTCTTTTTAAAAATGGTTTTAAGACAGTTTTCCTTTTTTGAATTTAATTTTTTTGAGAATTTCATACATGAGTATAGTATTTATATCATTTCCACCCTCCCTTTTTTCTTTATACACAGAGAGAGAAAGAGAGAGACAGACAGAGACAGAGACAGAGATAGAGAGACAGAGGAAGAGAGAGAGAGAGAAATATAAATACAGCCTGTCATTTATTTTTCTTAAGTGAAGCTACTGTACATTGTTTTCAATAATTATCTGCTTCAGGTTACAATGAGATGTATGAGATATATATATTTTCTTTTTATGCTTATTTCTTTAAGAAAAACTAACAATTCCGCTTTTAATTTCCTTTTTAAATTGCTAATTTATTCACTAACAAATGCATGTTGCCATCATGTTAATTGCTGACAAGGTGCGAGACACCAAAGAGAATAGTAAGTGAGCCAGGTATAGACTTGCAGAAAGTTACAGAGGAGCCAAGGAAATGAGATAACTGTTCAGGGGTTCTAATTTATGGTAGAAACTTGTGAGAGGCATCAGAGCATACAGCAGAAATGGTTATTTCTGCTTGGGAAGAAAGGAACATTTTTTTTTTTTATTAAGGAAGCATCGTTTTGGAATTTTGAAGGTCAGATTTAGGTAAGCATAGGAGGAGGGTGAAAAGGGGTGGAAATGGCCGGTCAGAAGCCTCAGCAGAGGGCAGGGGTAGGGTTGAAAACATCTCAGGGGCTCAGCCTGGCTGCTGAGTACAAGACATCAGATGTTGCAGGAAATATTCCCAATAAAGGTCAACTGAGCCCAGAGCCAGAGACTCAAATCCACTGAAATCCATACTGAGGGCAGAAACCTCCCTATCGACAGCAGATTGAAATGTAGAGTATATTGTGTGATTTAAGATTTAGATAAATAATTGTTGTCCATGAGATTGATTCCATTAGAATCAATACTTTGGAACATAAGGAAGAATTTTGACTTTGGAAATACACACATGATTTCAACGTAGTCAGGGCATTCTGTTGTGTGACTGAAGCCTGCTGGTCAATAAAACAAACTCTAACATCAAGAAAATGACGGCTGTATTTACATATTTAAATCAGTGTGAACTTAAAAACAGCAGGGCCGAATTTTATTATTTCCCTCCCCCCCAGTGGCTTGATATCACAATCTACTATCTATTTCTCTTTGCTAAGTGACATTTTTAAAACCTGAGTTTTAAAATGGATTTGAAGGTTTAATTAATGTATTGTTTACTTCTGTTTCCTTTAATAAAGATGCGTGTCATCTGGAACTTGGAGTTCGCGGATTCCATTTTCAAGTATTCCCTTACCTACTGTTAATTACCAGGCTCTCTGATTGTCATAATCACTTTCTGCCCGTGCACACACTCCTTGTAAGGTTTTCTGCTGTGGGACTCAGACGCTGTGGGACCTCTCACCCACTTCCCAGAGCTCCAAACACTGAAAGACTGTTTGCTGCACGACTTCCTTCATATCCAAGTTGATGAACCACAGAAAGTCAGCCATCAATACTTGTCATCTGTATTTTCCACTCCAGAAGCTTCACACAAATAAGTTCACCTTGTTCAAAGTTAATACTGTATTTCATATGAGGTACCTTGGAGGCCTCATGTCCTAACAAGGAAGGCAGTGATAAGCAATGGATCCAGGTAGATGTCAAACCTGTACATATACGTTTCTTAATTAAAAAAAATCCTTTACTTATTATGTTTGCCTTACATTTTCATTTAGAACTCTGAGAACCCTACCAAATTTTTATTATTCTATTTGCAAAGGTTACTCTTGAATCTGATTTCATTAGTGTGAAAATTTCTCATGTTTATCACGAGCTCTGTGGGCCATGGCTCAATTACAGCTTACAGCAATTGATACTTCAGATATCAACCCACCTGAAAAATTCTTCTCAGATGGAGTAACCCTGTCCGGCGAAGCTGGCAATGCCCCTAACTCTGGAGACTGTTGCTTTCATCTGTAATTTTACTCGTGCAGTCCCAGCTATGCTATCTCCCCATTACCACACACTTTCATGTAATGTGTACATGGAATCCCATGATTACATCTCAGTCTTACGGGCAGACGCATTTGTGGATGGTCAGGAGGGTGACTTCTTTCTGTACTGTGTTCCCCACGTTACGGTGAGAAACTTAGAAATCTGGTCTGTATTATTAGCCTGGCTGACGGAGCAAGTTGGCCAGACATGCGTCCTTCTGGACACGTCACAAATGGAACTTTAACACATTTACTTATGAAATTGCAGGTGTCTGGCCTTGTACAACCTAAGCCTTCAGAGTATTGATGATGAACCAGAGTGGTATTGCCGGTGTCTGTCCCTGTTTAACCTTAGCCCTTCAAGAAACCAATAGCACCTACCTGACTAACCATGTCCAGATATTATTAATCACACTGAAGAAATGTAAAATAATGCACTTATTTTCTGCCTTTTCCTTACACCTCCCCATGGTTTAATTTTCTCCCTTTGTAACCTGTAGTGGTCCCTTTAAAAGATGGTGGGCACCTTCCCACAGCTGCAGCTGCAGTTACCTACAAAGTGTAGCTGATAAGCTTTGCTAACTTATCTTCAGAGAATGTCTGTGTCCCTGAGAATTTTCCTTGTGGTTTTTTTATATTACTACCAAGTTGCTAATGAATGGACACACACACACACACACACACACACACACACACACACACACACTTGGGAATTTGTTAGGGCAGAAGAAATAGATTGAGAAGAAATAAGATGGAGAAGCAGAAGAAGAAAAAACAATGTAAAGTAATTCAAACAAGAATGAATTAGAACAGAGTGCTGTAACAGAGAATTGGATTTAGAATGAGATGGAGACTTTGAGAGAAGAAATTACAAACAATTAGGACAGAAGAATTAGGGTAGAGGCAACAGAATAAAGAGAAATAAGAGGAGCACCGAATAGAAAGCACGTGTGTGAGAGATTTTTTCCTGCAGCCATTAGACTTTAGTTCCTGCTCTTACTGTGGCTTCTCTTTTCGAACCCTGAGGGAAAACCTTTAAGGCAGGCCCTTGAAGGCTTTCAATGTTTTTTTTCTAGCCAGGTTTCAATGATGGAATAACATACATATCTATATATTAACAAATCTGCGTTCACTATAAAAATTTAGAAGATAAGGTCAGATGACATTTAAAAAGTCATGAGTTCACCAAAATGTTGTATATCAATTTTATTTTATTTATTTTACACAAATTCTAATGAGGGAGAAACCATTGCTACCTACACTTTTATGCTTAGTCTGAGTTTCTTTTGCAAAATTTCTACAGACCATAATGGTGCACGTTATTTGAATACATCTCTACATTTATGTAGGCAGATACAGAATGTCCCTCCCCGTCATCCCAGAAGGTTTGTTTGAACTCCTAATCAATTAAGAACTCCGAAAGGTAACCACTATTCTTGCCTCTATCAAATTATACAAGTAACTATTTTAAACCTTCATATAAATGGAATCACACAACAGGCATTTCGGAACTATTACACGGAGAAGGTCTTTTTCTCCTTTCCAGGTCATGTCCTGGAAACATGTGACTACACTATAGTTTATCTTTTGGATACTGATGAACATCTGGAATGTTTTCAGTTTTGCCTATTTTGAGTAATGCTACTATGAGCATTACGTTGGTTTGTAAATTTAAATACTAATTTGTAGCCAGCAGAATCTCTGGTCAATAAGATACACATCTCTCTATCGTTAGTAGGTTCCAAAAACACTTTTCCAACATAACTGTACCAGTTTATCTTCTTATCATGAACATATGAGAACCCCAGACTTCCTGCATTCTCTCTAGGACTAGGTACTGAGGTACCTAGGGAGAAAAGGTGGGTGCATGTTGCAAAAGGCTAATGCCATAGTAGAGCTCTAGGGTGCACGTGCGCACGCGCACACACACACATACACACATATACACACATACACACACATACACACACATACACACACATATACACACACATACACACATACACACGCGCACACACACACAAACACACACACACTCACACACACATACACACACATACACACACATACACACATACACACACATACACACACAAACATACACACACACATACACACACAAACATACACACACATACACACACATACACACATACACACACATACACACACACACAGAGTCTGAACCGACACCCTTTGGTTAACATGTATCACAACTCCTCTCCCAGGCTTTCTTTCCTCTAAGTGCGGTCTTGTGATAATCTCATTTCTGTACAAACAAAGTCAGGGCTTAAGGAAACAGATGCCTATAGCTGTTCAATTAATGAAGAGAGAACACCGATTCCCACAAGGGCTGCCTGAACACGGAGCCGGTGTGCTTACCGCTCTAATGTAGGCTCTTACATTGAGACTGCTCACTGCTAGGGTCATCTTCTTTAGAGTCTGACACTGGAAGTGGATGGTGTCATTCTGTGTATGGAAGTCATTAGAGGCATCAAAAGCATTACATGTTATGCTCAAAACTGCCAAGAAATGGGTAAATAAAATGGTTTTAGCACTGTTCCTTTAAGTGCAGGGGAGGGGGGATCAGAAGTGTCCCTTCTTAGATGTCCCTTTGGCATAAGGGTTACTTTGAGGTGCAGCAGCCAGAGGAGAGGCTCAGATAATTAGAAATTGCTGTATTTTAGGGGAAGTGTACACCTCCAATGGAAAGCCTGCTTCTAAGGGTGCCCCTTTCTCTGTACCGGGAAGAGAAGGACTTCACATCTCTAGAGGTTCTTAATGGGACAGCCAGTTTCGACATTAACTTTATTTACGGTCTCTCTTGGTCATTTCCTATAACTTCCTGTAACTGGCCTCTCCAAGCCTTTCTGTGTCCATTTGAAGAAGGTACTTAAGTCTGAATTCAGAACTATTTCTCAGCGACACTCTCGTTTCTCTCGGCATTGCATGGATACACACAAGACATATGTGTTATGCTTCCTCCACTCCAATCTGGGTTTCATCACAGGAATCAGTTCCAAGCAGGAACTCGGAAAGAGAGAAAATGATTTTATTTCGCTGTACTTTAGTAGCGACTTAGCTTGTGGGCCATAGAAACAAATGTTAGTAGCCCTCCAAATCTTTATTTCATGCAAAAATCCACCCAGATTGTTTTCCTGTGGTTTTTTTACTTCCCAGTTAATTCCCCAAACTTAATGGATATGCCAACGAAATCCTCATGTTTCATAAGAGAAAAATTTTCTCACATTGTTGTTTTTAAGGTCTTAATTTGTCAAGTCTGTTTGAATTAAAAGCCATTAGTAATTTTCCACCTCTGAGAAATGGTCAGGATTTTAAAATCACGACAGGAGGAGGGTGGAAAGACACATAAAATATATAGCTTACGTTTTTGTAAGACATATATAGATACATAAATATTTATAATAAAATAATTACATTTACCATTTGGTGGGCCTGTAAATTAACATAAAGAAATAACCATCCACCCATGTAACAATCATTTAATGAACACCTACATATAATCTACAATATATAAACTACAAAGTTAAAAGAAAAAGCACCAAGACTTTGAACTCAATGGAAACTATGTATCTAGTGGAGACAGAAACTAAGGTTGTGTGTGATGTTGGGGCTCAGGAAACAATGCTCCGCCGTGTTTGGCATGCGAAGCATTTTGGAGTTAAAGATTAAAGGAAATGGGAAGATCTTAGAAGTCACATGAAAATGAGCTCTTTTTAACTGTCCATGCCACACTCTTCCCCCACAAACACAGAAGAGGGCTTCCTCCAAAGGTCTTTATTTTTAAACATTCAACCAAGATTTCTTCTAAAAGATGAAAAATTTATCTTTGCCTCCCTCCCTGGGAACTTCATCAGACAGGAAAGATTAACTGCCAGAGAAGAGACAAGGTGTGCCTCCATGTCCAGGTGGACTTTCACCTGGCCTGCTGAGGGCAGTTTTGAGAGATTGCCAGGGAGACTGTCCCTGCCTAGTAGGATGGATCGTGGTGACAGTGACGTTCTGCCGCCGAGTCTCCAGTTACTTGAGGCTGCCAACTATGCCAGAGGATTTTATCCTATGCCAGTGCCTCTTTTTAGGGACTCACCTGTTTCTCCAGAGAACCATCTTCCATCCCACTAAACACTAAAGGTACTCACACAACCCCGCCCCCCAAGAAGAGGACATTTAAAGTTTAAATATCAGATCTGACTCTCTGAGTTACAGAATTTGGCCCTTGTGCATATTAAGTAATTTGCATGCTCCTTTCCCCTCTTGGTCTGTCTATTATCAGGTAATTGATAGGTCTGAAATAAAAATCCGATCAAGGATCAGATCACATCCAGTCTGGTAGAGCATGAGAGAAATTTCGGGTGAGTCTTAAATGGAGTTTGAGTACTGAGAGCGGAAAGGTGATAAGATCCATGTTTTCAGGTCATCGTGTTGACTGCTGTAATAGCAATGGCCATTCCTTTGGGAGTTAGCCTGGGCAACGGTAAGTAGTAAGGTCAACCGCAATGTTTCTTCAGGGGAAGGGACCCAAAGAACAAGACCCAAAAAAGACACACTCCCTGGATAATCGAGACCCTTTCAACATGCTGCCTTCTTGCTCCCCGTCTCACTCTTCTTCCCTTTCTTCTTTGTAAAAAGCCCTCTGCAACTCTGAGCTGCCATCTTTTGAGAACTGGCTTCAAGAGATGAGTGGCCCAGCCCTGTGTCCACCATTTCTATTGAAAAACAAACTGTGAAAGCACAGATATCAGGAAGGAGACCACTGCAGTTGTCCACAAGGTAGCCAAGGTTAGCAGTAGTTAGGAGACCACTGCAGTTGTCCACA
>NC_022011.1:86692147-86730663 GCF_000317375.1 Microtus ochrogaster
GTTGTCCACAAGGTAGCCAAGGTTAGCAGTAGTTAGGAGACCACTGCAGTTGTCCACAAGGTAGCTAAGGTAAGTACTAGAGAACTCCTGATAGTTTCAGGGCATGTTTGTATTTAGAATCACTAAGACTTACTGATTATATGTGAAATGTCCAAAGAAAGAAATCAGGGATCTATGGCTTTGGTATGAACACTCAGTAAATGATAGTGGTTCCATTAATGAAGAGGGCGATGATGGTCTTTAGGTGGAGAACAAAACCTTCTGTCTTATAGCTAAGAATACCTGGCTATTCCTTGTTGCATTCCCAGCTGACAAAAATCTCCAGCAAGACTTAGGTGATTGCTAAATTAATCCTCAGACATACAAAACAATTTCCTTTTCTTGTTGGTCTTAAGAATCAAGGAGGACACAAAAGTAAGGCGAGGACTTCAGGAGGGGGGTACAGTAAAGTGGTGTTCACTGTGGAGTAGCTATTAGTGACTCACATCACAGGCAATGGATTTTGCTGGGATACTGTGGGTTTCTAAAGCCAAGCTATTTACTGCTAAGGATTGACAAAAAAAAAATCTAGTCTTAATAGAAAACCATTACATCTGGGCTATCCCAAGCCAGTTCCTTGGGTTGCAAAATAGTTATTTTAATATTAAATTTGAAGGAAGCAGTATTATTTACACACTGACATATTGTGTTTATTGTTATCACTTTAGTACTATTTTATGATTAAGATGTATTGCTCTCTGCTTATCATATAGTCATTTGTTAAGAAGTCTCTGATAATCCATGAACCTTGATCACTGATATCTACTGATGTCCTTATAACACAGCCCTTCCAGAATCACAAAGAAACCCCAAAGTTTGAAGGTTTTGAGAGAATGACATTGACTCCAGGGAACTGGTGAATACTCCCCATCCTTGCGTGAGGAGGACTGAGGTTAGGGATATCTCTCCAATAGGATCTCTCCAAAAAGAACCAAATGAAGACCAGAAGAAAGGAGAAAGGAACTTTTAAATAAGTCAGAGTGCCCTGAAAGACAGTGTGTCTTGCAAGCATGGAAGTGGAGGGCAGTCAGGGAAATCTCCAGAACCAGTTGCATGGCGTCAGGAATGGTGAAGAGGTAGCACCCTTTTCTGTCAGGTTACCATAGCTTAGTTTTATAGTCAGTTTTCTCAGCAAACAGGGAGAAGCCCTCGGAGAATAGCTTGCTTAAATGTCAACATGTGAAAGTCCCAAGTTCCCTCTCTGAGACTCTGTTCCCCCCCCCCCCCACTTCCTCAACCCTCAGTTAACCTTTCTGAGACCACAGAAGTTAACTTGGCTTTTCATACTTAATTTACTGGGGAGTATTGGGCACGGAGGCAGACAATGAAAGCATGCCTGGCCATTCCCCTTCCTTTCTCTATCAACACCTCCAGCGCCAAGTCGCCATCATCTCAGAAAGCCCTGCCCGGTTACTACATAAGACTCCTGGGACCAAGGAGTTTTGCTGTGAGGAATTCTCAGGCCATTTTCTTTTGTTTTATCTTTCTATTTCCTGAGCAGTAGTAAGACAGGAACGGGTGTCAGCCAGAGCACCTCTTCCCTGTGCAGTCTGTGAGAAATGAAGCTAAAAAGCCCGGAGGGCTCCATACTAGACGGGGGGGCTTGGAGGGCCTGGCCAGGGGAGGAGCGTTGTTGGACCACTGTGAACCTGTAAGGATGTAAATCAATGCATTGCCAAGGGTTTCTGATGCCTTTGCCTCGTCTGTCTCAGCCTTACCTACACGTTTACTAAAGCACGAGGGGTGGAAACCACTAACTGATGACAGATATTTTAAAGTTTAAAGTAGAATTCCATTAAGATAGGTAATGGATTTGCAAAAAAAAAAAAAAAAAGATCCTCCACAAAATACAAAAGCAGCAGACCTGGTACTTTGGATGCAAAGATGCAAAATAATATGTAATAAGAGATGTGGAGATGCTGTTAGGCTGCCATCTCTAACATCTTTTCAAAATATATTTTTTTTTGTATTGTGTATTGCTGCACGCACAAAGCAAGTGCTCTTCATCTGTAGCATAACAGGACCTGCCAGAAGGAACAGGAAGAAGAAAAGCTGGCCTTGCAGAGCACGGTGGATACAGCAGTCAGCTCGTCTTAACTTTATCTAGCAGGTGTTTTCCCAAAGGTTACATGGAGAAAGATCATGGGAAATGTGGCAGTCTGAAGGTACTATCTAAAGACTTTTTTTTTTTTTTTTGAAGATGTAACTTTTCGGGAAATGGAATATTCATAAACAACTATTTTAATATCCTTGGCTCTTAGGGATCAGGTTTAAATAAGGACTATGCACACTTTGGCCAGGGAAGCAGGTAGGCTAACAGCAGATCTTCACCTCACCTTCCATTCCTCCAAGTCAGGTCCCCCACTCTCATCCCCAGCTCTGCAGCTGACCACCCGCCAACCCCCCCAAAACACCTCCAACCCTGGTGAACCACATAGATCTTCCCCGTGAACTTCTCTGCCCACCCTCTGCGTTCCCCAGCCCCCCACTCCAGCAGGCAGTCAGGCTAGGGAGGCAGATCTGGACCTCTCTTCTTCCTCCAAATCCCCGTCTCATCCTAAGCTCTAGCAGACTACCCGTTGGTGCCTCTCCTCACTCACTGTCCCCATTCCCAGGAGACTAAGCAGATCCTGGTGGAACCCCTGCTTTCCTCCCTCCTGTGGACACCGTCAACCTTCTTCCTAGCCAATCCCCAGGCCTGTCAGCTCCTGTTACCCAAGAAACATTTTACCTGGAGCCCCCAGTGGCTATGCCTCTCAGGATCTCGGGAGAATTTACTAACACCTGACCCACTGACTCTGCCTCTCCTAAGAACCAGAAAGGGAGGAAAACACCCATCCAGAAAAGACAAGGCCAGATATCAGCACCTAGAATTATAATCTCCCAAACCCAGATGCCTAGACACCAGCAGAAAACATAATAAATAGCAGCCAGGACAATATGTCTTCACTAGAGCCCAGCAACCTACCACAGCAGGCCCGGAGTATTGCAACACACCTGATGCACAGGACAAAGACTGTAAGATGGTCTTTATGAATGTGACGGAGGTCCTTAAAAGGGGCCATGAATAAATCCCTTAAAGAACTCTATGAAAACATAAATAGTGGAAATAAATAAAACAGTTCAAGATATGAAAGTGGAAAGACAAGCAATAAAGAAAACCCAAACTGAGGGAAATATGGAACTGAAAAATGTAGGAACTCAACCAGGAAGCTCAGAGGCAAGCCTCACCAACAGAATACAAGGGATGAAAGAGAGACTCAGGCATTGAAGACACTACAAGAAATGAATACTTCAGCCAAAGAAAATGTTAAATCTAAGAAAACCTTGGTACAAGAAACCAGAAAATTTGGGACACTATGAAAAGACCCAAATCTAAGAATAACATGAATAAAGGAAGGAGAAGAAACCCAGGTCAAATGAACAGAAAATATTTTCAACAAAAATTATAGAAAAAATTTCCCTAACTTAAAGAGGTGCCTATCAAGGTACAAGAAGCTTACAGAACATTGAAAAGGTGGGACCAGAAAAGAGATCCCCTTGTCACATTAGAATGAAAAAACTAAATGTACTGAATAAAGAAAGAATATTAAAAGCTTCCAGGGAAAAAGATCAAATAACATATAAAGACAGACCTATTAGAATAACACTTGACTTTTCAACGAACTCTGAATGTCAGAAGGTCCTGGACAGATGTTCTACAGACTCTAGAAAACCACACATGCCAGTCCAGACAACTATATGCAGCAAAACTTTCAATCATAATAGATGGATAAAATAAAATATTCAAGATAAAACCAAATTTAAGCAATGCCTATCTACAAGTCCAGCCCTATAGAAGAATCCTAGGTGGAAAACTCCAATCTAAAGTAGTTAAACACACCCAAGAAAACACATGGAATAAATAATCCCAGACCAGAAAATCAAAGGAGCAGGCAGTCTTTCCTCTCTCTCTCTCTCTCTCTCTCTCTCTCTCTCTCTCTCTCTCTTTACAGAACATTGAAAAGGTGGGACCAGAGAGCAGTCTCTGTCTCTCTCCTTACAGAACATTGAAAAGGTGGGACCAGAAATCCACTTGAACGCATTGGCACAGGAGACCACTTCCTAAATATAACTCCAATAGCACAGGCACTGAGAAAAACAATAAACGGGACCTCCTGAAACTGAAAGCTTCTGTAAAGCAAAGGACACGGTCAACAAGACAAATCGACAGCCTACAGAATGAAAAGAGATCTTCACCAACTCCACATCAGACAGAGGTTTGATCTCCAAAATACACAAAGAACTCAAGAAATTGGTCATCAAAAGAACAAATAATCCAATAAAAAAATGGAGTACAGACCTAAACAGGGAACTCTCAACAGAGAAATCTAAAATGGCTGAAAGACATCCTTAGTCATCAGAGAAATGCAAATCAAAACAACTCTGAGATTCCATTTTATACCTGTAAGAATGGCCAAGATCAAAAACACTGATAACAACTTATGCTTGGAGAGGTTGTGGGGAAAAGGGAACACTTCTACATTGCTGGTGGGAATGCAAGCTGGTACAACCCCTTTGGATATCAGTGTGGCGATTTCTCAGAAAATTAGGAAACAACCTTCCTCAAGACCCAGTAATACCACTTTGGGGTATATATTCAAAGGATGCTCAATCGTGCCACAAGGACATATGCTCAGTTATGTTCATAGCAGCTTTGTTTGTCATAGACAGAACCTGGAAACAACCTAAATGTCCCTTGACTGAAAAATGGATAAGGAAAATATGGTACATTTACACAATGGAGTATTACACAGCAGAAAAAAAATAGTAACATCTTGAAATTTGCAGGCAATGAATGGAGCTAGAAAACATCATATTGAGTGAGGTAACCCTGACCCAGAAAGACAATTATCATATGTACTCACTCATAAGTGGTTTTTAAACATAAATCAAAGAAAACCAGCCTACAAATCACAATCCCAGAGAACCTAGACAACAATGAGGACCCTAAGAGAGACATACATGGATCTAATCTGCATGGGAAGTAGAAAAAAGACAAGATCTCCTCGCTAAATTGGAAACATGGGGACCTTGGGAGAGGGTGGAAGGGGAGGGTAGAGGAAGAGAGGGGAACAGAGAAAAATGTATAGCTCAATAAAATAAAATAAAGAAAAAAAATAAAAATAAAAACTGGAAAGATCTCAAACTAGTAACTAACAGCACATCTGAAAGTTCTAGAACAAAAAGAAGAAATTACACCCAAAAGTAGTAGACATCAAGAAATAATCAAATTCGGGTCTTAAATCAATAAAATAGAAACAACATCAAACACCAATACAATGAAATAAACACAGAGTTGGTTCTTTAACAAAAGCTTAAGATTGACACTTATCCAAATTAACTAAAAGGCAGATAAAGAACATCCAAATTAACAAGATTAGAAATGAAAAGGGGACATAACAACAGGCACTGAGAAACCAAGAGATTCATAAAGATATAAATAAAAACCTGTATTTCATCAAATCGGAAAATCTAAAGGAACTCGATAATTTTCTCAATATATGCCACTTACCAAAATAGATCAGATAAGCAAGTTAAACAGACCTATAACATCTAGAGAAATATAAGCAGTCATTAAAATCTCCAAACAAACAAACAAACAAACAAGCCCAGGAATTCTACCAGACTTTCCAAGAAGAGTTAATGACAAAACTCACAAAATAGAAAGAAAAACAATCATTGCCCAGTTTGTTTTATGGGGGCACTGTCATCCTGATCTCAAACTATATAGAGATTGAGAAAACAAGAGAATTACAAAGCAATTTCCCTTATGAACATAGATGTAAAATTTCCCAACAAAATGCTTGCAAACCTAATCCAAGAACAGATCTAAAAGAACCTCCACCATGATCATGTAGGCTTCATCCCAGACATGGTTCCACATATTTAAACCTATAAATGTAACCCACCCTATAAACAAACCAAGAGACAAACCACATGATCATCTCATTAGAGGCAGAAAAAGCCTTTGACACAATCCAGCCCTCCTTATGAGAAAAGTGCTGGAGGTATTAGGGATACAAGAGGCATTCTTCAACATAATATAGGCAATGTACAGCAAGCCCATAGCTAATGTCAACTTCAATGGAGAGAAACTCAAAGCAATTTCACTAAAATTAGGAACAAGACCAAGTTGTCCATATTCTTCATACCTAATCAACAGAGCACTTTAAATCTTAGCTGGAGCAATAAGACAACTGAAGAAGACCAATGGAATGCAAATTGGAAAGGAAGAAGTCAAATTGTCTTTATTAGCAGATGATCTGATATTATGCATAAGTTAAACATTCCACTGGGAAACTCCTACAACTGATAAACACTTTCAGTGAAGTAGCTGAATACAAAATTAACTCACAAAAATCAGTAGCCCTCCTGTAAATACATGTGCTGAGAAAGAAATCAGGGAAACAACACCTTAGCTTAGAAACTCACAATAGCCTCAAATAATATAAAATATCTTGAGGTAGGTATCAGAAGATGGAATTCACCAATGCTCGTGGATCAGTAGGATTAACATAGTAAAAAATTACCATCCTATCAAAAGCAATCTACAGATTCATATGGAAGCTCTCTCTCTCTCACGCACGCGCGCGCGCACACACACAAACACACACACACACACAGCAGGATAGTTAAAACTATCCTGAATTATAAAAGAACTTACAGAATTATCACCATCCCAACTTCAAATTGTATTACAAAGCCATAGTAATAAAAACCACATGGCACTGGCACAAAAAATAGACACATTAATAAGTGGAATCTAACTGAAGACACAGACAAAAATTCACACACCTATAGACACTTGATGTTAGACAAAGAAGCCAGAAATACACATTGTAAAAAAGATAGCATCTTCAACAAACAATACTGGTCAAACTGGACAGTTACACAAAGAAAAATCCAAATAGATCCATACTTATCACCCCATACAAAATTTAATTCCAAATGGATCAAATACTTTAACATAAAACCAGATACACTGAACCTAATAGAAAAATGTGGGGAATAGTCTTGAACTCACCCACACAGGAAAAGAGCTTCTCAACAGAACACCATTAGCACAGGCACTAAAGATCAACAATCAATACTAAATGGGAACTCATGAAACTGAAAAGCTTCTGTATGGCAAATGATACCGTCATTTGGAGAAAGAGACAGCCTACAGAATCAAAAGATTTTTACCCAATTACATATCTGGATAGAGGGCTGATATCCCAAATATATAAAGAACTCAAAAACCTAGATATCAAGAAAATAAATAACCCAATTAAAAATGGGAATCTAAACAGAATTCTCAGAAGGGAAGCTCAAATGACCGAGCAACAAACATATGTTCATCATCCTTATCCATCAGGGAAATTCAAATTAAAACCGCTTTGAGATCCCATCTTACATCTGTCAGAGTGTGTAAGATCAACCATACAAATGACAGCTCATACAGACAAGGAAATGGAATAAGATAAATAACTCATCTGATACTGGTGGGGATGTAAAATTGTACAGTCACTATGGAAATCAATATGGTCGCTGCTCAGAAAGTTGGGGATTGATCTATCTTAAGATCTGGCAGTACTACTCTTGGGCATATGCCCAGGGGTCACACCATCCCACCACAAAGACAACTGCTCAACCACATTCATCGCTGCCCTATCTATAACAGACAGAAACTGTAAACAACTTAGACATTTCTCCACAGAATGGCTGAAGAAAATGTGGTCCATTTACCCAATAGGACATTACTCAGCTGTTAAAAAGTGAAATCGGGAAATGTACAGGTAAATGGATGAAACTAGAAAAATCATTCCGAGTTCGGAAACCCAGACCCAGAAAGACAAATGTGGTACGTATTTGCTTACAGGTGAATATTAGCTGTTAATTCAATGCTAACCAAGCTACAATCCATTTCAACGCAGAGGTTAGGTATAGAGTAAGGGATTGAGGATGGCACAGATAGATATCCCTAGAAAAGGGAAATAATATAGTTATGGATGGATATGGGGGTGGGGCTGGAATGGGAGGACCAAATGGAGGTGAAAAGGAGGAGGGAGACAAGGGAGGAGATATGAGGAACAACAGTTAAAATTAAGGGCCATTTGAGGAATCATATGGAAATCTAATACAGCAAAATAAACACACACACACACACACTTTTTCCTAAAATATACATATACACAAAGGATCGCTAAATAAAATCGCTAAATAATGGGGGAGACAGAGCTTCAACTGAACATTTCTTGTCACCAGATGAAGCCTCTAGTACTTGGAATGGTTCACACACAACTGAGGTGTTGGCCGAAGGAACCCCAGAGGAACCTGTAAACAAACCTAAGCTTAGCTGAGACTGTAAGTTGCTCTCCACAAACTGACAGCAGAGCCCCACTGTAGAAGACAACCCTGACACAACTCACTGAAAACAGAGAAGTTGAGCTGTTGCCGACACGGAACCATCATACCTACATGCTAGTGTCTTTGGTACAGGAAGGTACTTGATGTGCTACCAAAGGAGAAACACAGACACCAATGCAGCCACAAACCCCTTATCTACAATGGTGTCCTCCTGCACACTAAGGCTAGTGCAATGGTGGCACAGAGTTTATGGGAGTAAACCACCAGTATCTGATTCAAGAGCCAATGCACAAGCTGGAACCTACACCCAACTCTGCTTGGGTGACAAAGAACTTGAGACTAGACAGCCCTGAGACCTACGGTAGAACCCAGTACTGCTGTTCTAAAAACAAAACAAGAAAACATAACACCAAAATGTCTCCTAAGAACATTCTCCCATACCCATAGATCAGGGACTTGCTCAGTTATCATTGGAGAAGTTTCCACCTGCAGCAAATGGGATCAAATACAGAGACCAGGGAGAGACCTTGGAATGTTCAGCCATAACGGAATGTCTATATCAAATCCCCTGCCTCAGGAATCAGCAGAAAAGGAGGTGGAAGAGTTTCCTTGAATAAGTATTACAACTTCCAGTTTAGTGTTTTTATGGAATTCCTGGGTGTGTGAATGAGTGGGTCTCTGTTTCGTGTGCCTTCTCTTGGGCTCTTTTCTGTTTCTTTGTTTTGCTCGATTCCAAAGTGCTGGTTTTTGTTTTATCTTATATTTTACTCTATTATATTTTATTATTATTAAATAGAAACCTATTTGTTTGCTAGTGAGAGACAGGCAGGGGTTGATTTGGATGGGAGGAGAGGTGGGAAGAAACTGGAAGGAGTAGAGGGAGGGAAAACTGTAATCTGGGTATATTATGAGAGAAAAATCCATTTTCAGTAAGAGAAAAAAGAATATAGATTAGTGGATGCAAATTACTGAAATTTTCTATATATGGGCAAGAGCTCAACAAACAAGGCCAACAAATGGGAAAAGTATTATATGCAGGGAACATATTATACGTCTTCATCTTTGTGGATGCTTTCCCTGTCTTCAGTTTGCTACTGATACTCTAATCCTTTATTAGCAAATGTCTGGTTTCCTGCTTCATCGCGGAATGAGGAGGCTTGATAAGGTTGTCCCTGATGTTGAAGCTTTCCCTGTCTTCAGTTTGCTACTGATAATCCTTTATTAGCAAATGTCTGGTCTCCTGCTTCATGGCGGAATGAGGAGGCTTGGTAAGGTTGTCCCTGATGTTGAAGCTTTCCCTGTCTTCTGTTTGCTACTGATACTCTAATCCTTTATTAGCAAATGTCTGGTCTCCTGCTTCATCGCGGAATGGGGAGGCTTGGTAAGGTTGTCCCTGATGTTGAAGCTTTCCCTGTCTTCAGTTTGCTACTGATAATCCTTTATTAGCAAATGTCTGGTCTCCTGCTTCATCGCGGAATGGGGAGTCTTGGAAAGGTTGTCCCTGATGTTGAAGCTTTTCCCGTCTGTGAGGAGAAAGGTGTCTGGTTGCACTTGGATTCTCTGACATTTACATATCTTCTCTCTTCTATGATGTCAATTCTTTTCTTCCTGTTGCTGAAGCCCCGAGAGCTCCAGGTTCTAAGGGTTCTTCTCTGAACTGGCTCACCCCTGGCGCTTTTCACTTGTCTTCTCTTTGATGTGCGGAAGCCATGAGCTGTGGCCTCTCTGCTTCCTCTCTCCCATCCTAACCCACCCAAACCAATGTTCCCTCTGCAGTCATCGCTTCTAGATTTTCTTCCCTTGATAGCCAGACACTTTCTTCCTTTGATGACTGTAGTTCCTCCCACAATCATGTCCCTGTTCATCTTTACAATAACAGTCCATTCTAGGACCTTCCCTGGAACCTGTTCTTCTGCCTGGCCTTAGCTAAGAGACGGCATGCGTTAGGGTTGGTCACCTTACGTTCACCCTCTTCTTTGGTATTATAAATTTAATTGGCTTGAGAGACTTCGTCTACCAGATGGATTCTTAAATTCACAGGTCATCCCCTCTTCATGGCTCAAGACCCTTTCCTCATGTCTATGTCTAGATGTCTCATGGATCTTCAAACTCAACATCACAGATGCTAAGTGGACTGAGCTGCCCCGCAGAGAAATCCTCTCAAGTACTTTTCTTGTCCTCATTTCCGGTAAGCTGTCGTGTCAGCAGGGAGCCCTGTGCTCTTTCCCCATCTTACTTCAATATTTAATTAACAAAGTTCATGATAGAATCTTTTCAGTATCCTTGCTATCAGCACGCTCACCCTTTCATCTGGTTGACATTTCTCCAGCATCTACTGCATCTCACATCCTCTTCGAATCTTAAAACAAACGTTTATGATTTTGCTCTTCGGTTTGAAGACTCAGATCTCCCCATCTCCCCTATTGTGCTTTTGTGATCCCTCCCTCTTCACATAATTATTCTATTATCTCAGAGTGATTTATTTGCACTCACAAATGTTCAAGAGAGAGCTTCTTGAATCCTGGAAACATCTTAACCTATCTCTGTACCAAGTGTGCAGAAAATATCCGTGGGCAATTGTTCTACTGAGCTACAGGATGCCTAATTCTAGATAGTGCTACAGGAATAGAAATTTTAAAACGTCAGTGCTAACTACTGAATTGTATTGAGTGAAGTAAATGACATAGGAAAAAAAACATATATTTCTTAGTTATGTAAAATACTTTTACCACTTATGAAAACAGCATATGCTTTAACGTTTTTAAGGTTCATCTTATTAGTAAGGTTATTATCATTAATTATATGTATGCATGTGTTTGTCAGAAGCCAGAGGCATGAGATCCCCAGGAACTGGAGTTATAGGTAGTTGTGAGCTGCCTGACAGGGATGCTGGGAACTGAAATCTGGTTCTCCAGAAGAGCAGCAAGTGTTTTTAACCCCTGAATCATCTCGCCAGCCCCCGTATTTGCAACAGTTAATGTGTCCATTCAAGTTGCAGTTTTTCACTTAACGATGGATCTCTTTGAGATACAGTAGGTCATTTGCGACAGGTTCAATATTTTAATGTTTCATAAAATGAAACGCATCTGGATATTTCATTATGTTCTCCGTTAGCAATACTGCACAGCACAGAGATAAACAAAGCTGATAATTAAAAGAGCTGTGAATACAGATGAAGGTCTGCCTGTAGGTACCCTGCCAGGAGATAGAAAGCACATGGGGAAAAAAGCCAAAGACTAGCAGCCAGTCCTCTGCAAGTAAGCTTGCTTCCTGTTCGCGATCAACTTATTTTTCTCTTGTTTTTGCCTTTTTGGGTTGTCGTGATGGAACCTATGGCTTCTGCATTCCTGGTAAGAGCTAGTTCACTAGAAAAGTATACAAAACAAGAGACCACTATTAATTGGCATCAAAGCAGAGCAAACAAAAATCTGTTGTGTTCATGCATGAAAACCGATGGGCTCACTGACGGCAAGTGGGGCTGCTGGCTTTCAACATGGAGATACATGGTGATGCCCTTTTTTCTCTGATATCTTTTGATCTTGTCCATACCAGATAAGAACTACCACAGAGTCACACTCACGGCTAAATATCCCACCTATGGAACTCTTTGTGTTCTGTTTGGAGGTTCATTAGAGATTCCTGCCTAGCAACTCTTCTTCAATGGATGTTCTATATTCCCTATATTAACTTATATCATGCTACTGTTATTTGCATTTTCAACTACTATGGGGCTGATATATTTATACAATAATATTCTGAAGAAATTCTAAGTACTAGGCACTGTGCCATTAATTGGTTTTCTATACCCTTTGGGGTATCATCACTGAAGGCCATTATGGAGATTTTACCACTTACACCTACATGAAGTCCCCAAGCTTTATACCTAGTGGTCCAGTCTGACTCAGCAGATGGGGATCTTCTGCTCAGACGTTTTCTGATTAACTGTCCTACGCAGATTGAATCTATTTCAAGTGTCCCTAAAGTTCACCCGGCAGAGCCAGTGTCGACTGGCTTGTCTCATATCTAGCTGGCTAACTTGCTTGTTCTCCTGGCATAGTAGTGTAGACTGGTTTGTCTCACATCTAGCTGGCTTACTTGCTTGACTAGTCAGAGGACTTCCTGGTGGGAGACGCCTAATCTCAGTTCCACATTCGGGAAGGAACGTCAGAATATCCCTGAACCTGGACCCTGGAAGCCCTTTCCCTGTACAGCAGGTAAGAAAAGCAGGGTAGAGTACTTCAATCACCAGTCCAGAAATATCAAGCGGTCACGGAGAAATAGAGGAATTACAGCTGGCTTGTAGAAGTCCCTGAGCACGAAACCATTCCACCAATCTGAAGCTGTCGGGTTCTGGATGTTTAATGCCACATGACCACATCCTAGCTCAGTTCCAGAAACCCCATGTCTTCAAGCATGGCTGATCGCTGTAATGTTTACTAATTAACTATGCTTATGCCTAATTTTCATATGGTGGCCTTTAGACTAACCCTGGAGGCAGATAAACATCGTCTAAGTTAACACACCTCTTTTGCTGAATCAGGCTTTGTAAGTCCTTTAAAAAAAAAAGTAAGAAAAAAGTCCACTTCTTTAAAGTTATTTAGGACTCACAAAAGCGGGGTGACAGATTCTGTAAGCTCAAAACTGGCCCTGTGTTCTACTGGCATCTGGGACCTCTGGGCCTGCGTAAGGTTCTGACTTAGGCGGCTGTCCTCAATTCTGTCTGAAACCTTGTCAGTCAGGTTTTGGTCTTCAGGCCTTGCCTTGCCAGGGGTTTGTGGCTCAACAAAATGTCAGATATTGCCTTCCTTGCCTGACTGTAGGCTGCTGGCTCTCTTTGTCCCTTGTAACACAGCTCCCTGTTCAGGAGCAAAGGCAGCCGCCTCATGCTCAGATGAAAACTCCGTTGCACGACCAAACACTTCCGTGTTGAAAGCTGGCGGCCCCAACTTGCCGTGTGGATGTTTGTGAACTCATCAGTTTTCCCGAGTGAGTGCAGAAAGAGATTGTTTGCTGGAGTCTGAATCTAATGAAAAGCTTTCTCCTGTTTTGTAGTTTCCCAGCCATTTGACTTGTACAATAGAGAAAGCATATTTCAACTTCTTCATGTTGAAAAATTGCCCCCTTTCTGATTTGTCACTAAGAGGTATTTTTGACAGTTATTTTTGAGGCACCTTTATTATTGAAAATAGAATAAGTAACTCACATCACTCAAACTAAGACCCTTAGGGAGTAGGGATTCAAATTTTGGGGATAAGATTAAAAAACGAATTTTCAAGATAGAACAAGGAACAGGGTCTTTTTATTTATTTTTATTTTGCTAAATGTATCACTCTATTTCAGAGAACACAGTTTTGAATTCACAGAGCCCAGACGAAACTGTTTGAATTCAGGCTCATCTTTCTCCTCCCTAGCTACAAGCTCAGCCAAGGGGGAAGGCTTTGATGATCCAGGCAGGGGGAGTTGCTCACTGAGGAAGGAAAGGTCAGCCTGAGAGCTGCAGAGGACACTTGCTCTTTCTTCACCTAGTCAGAGCCAAAAATTGTCTGCTGGGAAACAAATTTATAGCCCCAGGCCATCCCTGGCAGACAGGTACCTAGCCCACATGCTTTATAAACTTAACTAGGTACCGTCTGCTCTAAGGAGACAGGGCTAGACACTCAGACAGCACAAGGAGGCTAGGGATCTTTAAGAATGCATTGCTAAACACCCATCACACTTTGCTAGTTCTCATCTGACTTTTGTTTCTGAATTCGGTCTGAGGCTTTATGAAATTGTCAAAGCCAGCTTAATATTTAAGACCTAGAGATGCCGGGGAAAGTCGGCTGACCGTGGAAAGTCACTTTTAATTTAAAAGGCTGAGTCTCCAGAGGAGTTTGTTTTGGGCTGCTTTCTCCTGCCTGGTCTCAGGAATTGCTACAGTTCTGATCCCATGTCTGATGGGCTTTCTCCTTGCCTCAAGACAATTAGAAGGTGGTGGAATTTTTTTTAAAAAATGTGGGTCTGGCTAAAGGTTTTTAGGTCCCTGGGTGAGCGGGGGGTTGCCTTCCAAGCTGATAACAGGATGGACACCTGTCCCTTCCTCTTTTAATTTGCGTGCAAGCAATGAGGCAGTGTTGCTTTGGCACACACTTACAGCTATTGTGTATTGCCTTGTCACAGGCACAAAAATGATAGGGTCAAATGATCGGGGATCAAAGCTTCCAAAACTAGGAGTCCCAGGCAACCTTCCCTTGTTATAAGTTGCTTGTTTCAAATCAGTTATACAAAACAGCAACGTGTTTGCCCAGAACCTACATGAGCCCCCCTAATATATATAGTTCCCACAGAATATTTATGACACCCACACAGTGTAAATGCGATAGGGAAGGATTTTTACTGCCTTTAAAGAATAAGGATAAACAAATAGCTATACATGTTCAATACAGATGTAATTCTTACCTGAATAGTTTTGATCTGTAGTTGGTTGAATTATACTTTGAACATCTGCAGATTTTAGTATACTTTGGGGGTCCTCCAGTCAGTCCCTCGTGAACACTAAGGAAATGACTGCACGTTACGGCATCTCAATATTGAGTAAAATCATTTGTTAACAGAGAACTAGGGACAATGGTGTGCTAGAAAAAAATGGTATTTAAACTTATTTTGTGTGGTTTTTGGTTTTTCAAGACAGAGTTTCTCAGAAGCTATGGAGCCAGTTCTGGAACTCGCTCTGTAGACCAGGTTGGCCTCTAACTTACAAAGATCCACCTGCCTCTGCCTCCTGAGTGCTGGGATTAAAGGTGTGTGCCACCACTGCCCGGCTGGTATTTTAACTTAATAGCCACTTTGCTGGTTGAGTTGGCAAAAATTATGAAATTCAGATAAAAATTCAAATATCTGAAAGCAAAATAAAAGCCTATTGTGAGAAGGAATTCTAGTATTTATTTATGCTATTTCATAGTTAAAAGGAAAAATGCGTACTTAGAGGTTAAGTCATTAGCAGCCCATAAGAAATACCCAAATAATCATATGCCAAGAAAGCTTCGTAAATAGTTGGAGATTAAAAACACGAGCAGATAAAATTCTTACTTGTTGACACAAATGCCATCTGGGACTTGCCAGAGGGCCATGTTTCTCATCCAGATCACCCGTGTCCTCTAAATGTGTGCTCTCAATGGCCAAGACTGGCTCCAGCCTGAGCAACTGCTCAACATCTAACACCCAACCTTCTCTCTGAGTAAGTGCAAGTGTGTTGGGCTGTCCCTGTGTTCAGCACTGCAGTCATACACAGAGTGTGGTCCAGCAACCTGGGCCTGGCCTCCTCTATACTGATTGGAGAAGATACCAGCGCCAATGAGAGTCATGGTGCCTCACCCACCATCCAGGGCAGGGACTACGGCTCCCGACACAAACTTTTTTTTTTTTTTTTTTTTTTGGCTTTTCAAGACACGGTTTCTCTGTGGTTTTTGAGCCTGTCCTGGAACTAGCTCTGTAGACCAGGCTGGTCTCCAACTCACACAGGCTGGTCTCCAACTCACAGAGATCCACCTGCCTCTGCCTCTGCCTCCCAAGTGCTGGGATTAAAGGCGTGTGCCACCACCGCCCAGCCACAAACTTTTTCTTAATAGCATCGATATAATACCTATGTGTCTGCCAGGTGCAGAATACAATACCAGAAGGGACAGGACACTCAAGCCAGCAGAAGGACCGAGTGGAGAAATGCTTCTTCTGTTACTTAAGACCAAAGGGCTCTCTTGCACATTTTGAATGTCTCGCGAGACATTGGGCTCATCCAGCCACCAGGTCCTGGAGTGAAAACACACATGCATATACTGACTCTGAGCAATAACCTCATAAAGGGAATGTGAGAACAGGTCACTGTTGCGTATCAGTACGGCGGGAAATGATGGCAGAGTCAGGGACAGGGCCTTGAATACCTGTGAACAAACGGTTGCTTTTTATGGCTCCCATTTATTGACCGCCTGTTAGCTGGTAGGCGCTTGGCTGAGCACCTAGCATTTTTCAACCAATTAATCCTGAAAGTCCTAGGAGGTAGGTACTAACGCTCCCATTTTATAGAGAGGAATTAGAAGGTCAGAGAGCACGACTCAGTCATGATTAGATGACGTCAATGAGAAGCAGACTAATGGGTTTAGGCTCATATCGCTTTCACAGGGCTACAGACGCAGTTCGAGTAAATGGCACCCAGAACCACACCTTGACTAACACATCATAATGAAAATCCACTGATAACTTCAAGTTTCACTATGTCGTCTTGGCTGGCCTCGACCAGGCTGACCTCAGACCCACAGAGCTCTATCTGCCTCTGTCTCCCACTGCTAGCATCAGAAGCACGTGGCACCCATGCTCATCGTAACTTGATTAAAAACAAAACAATGATGACAACGATGCTAACAAACCATTCGGGGAAAGGAACAACACATCTTCTGAGATAAGAGAATTCAAGTAGTGCTACTTAGTAGAAAAATTCCCAAATAACCTAAAAAAAAAAAAAAAAAACTAAAAAAGAAACCAAACAACAACAAAAATCCCATACAGTAGTATAGTCCACAAAGCTTCTTCCAAAGGCTCGCACGTCCATAGGAGAGCAGCTGAGATACACACTGGGTGATACACCGACCTTAAAAGCTGAAGACAGGCCTCTAAGTTTCTTCTCCCTTTCCAGTATCCATCAGAAGATTATAGCCCATAAGTAAGACAGTCTGCATAAAGCACTTAGCACAGCGCAGGCACGGAGCGATCCCTGGTTGTATGTTAATGGTCACCAGCATGGCTGTGCCTCACTCTGTTCTCCACTATGGCAGAATAGCATGAACTGAGCGCTTGATAAACACTCTACGTTTGCTTCTCTAACTCTGGAGACCGGGAAGTCTGGTGTCTCGGGAGGGCCACTTTCTACATGGTGCTGCTATCTGGGGAAGGCTTTTGTGCCGTGCCAGTTGAAATTGAATTCATGGTGAGCTTCGGAGGCGACACTCAATTTACAGCGCTCCACCTCTGGCTCCCACGGATCTCACAGCCTCACAGGCAAAATGCATTCATCCCATTCCAATTGCTTCAAAAATCTTAGCTCATCCCAGACTCACAAGTCCAAAGCCCAAAGTCGTATCCAAATCAGTCGAGAGCAACAGAAGGCACAGTTCATCCTAAGGTTAATTCCCTGTAGCTCCGAGTCTGCGGAATCTAAATGAGCTCTTTCCAAAATGTAACAGTGGGACAGGCCTGAACAGGAGACATTATTGTTCCAGAAGGAGGAAAGGGGTAAGAAGAATGAAGTTAAGCTTTGCTTGCCCCAGAAGCAGCTCTTACAGGTTCGAACTCTGGCTTCCTGTTTGTATTCTCTCCGGTTGACACACTGAACTATACAGTTTGGCTATCTGGAGGCTGGCTCTCCTCCACTGCTCCACCAGCCCCTGTCTAGTAGGAGCTTCCTGCGATGTCCTTGACCCCACAATTCTTCTAGGCAAGTACACTGGTGGCTCTGTCCCTACAGCAAATCTCCACCTGGGTCCTTGTGAAGTCCACAACATCCTTAGCGGTCTCAGTGTAGGAAACCATGTCCTTAATGCTCTTAATTTGGCACAGCTGCCAGGTCAGCCCCATGGACGTCGCCAAGGTGGAGCCTGGCTCTCTCCAGATGCGGAGGATCAAGCTACATCTAGGCCTCCTTAAGCAAGGCTGGGGGGGGTGGGATCTACTTCTGAAAAATTCCAGAAAAAAATTGATTTTTGTGTGGCACTAGATAAGGTTATTAAAATTGGGCCCAGAGTCCTAAAAAAACTGTCCCATGTATGTATGTGCCGTGCATACAGAATACAAAACACTTATTGAGTAGCTCTATGTGAGCAGCCACGCTTGTCGGAAAAAAATATGCCACAACAAGCGAATTTTTTCCTGAAGCAAATAAGAGGAATGCCATTAAAATATGAATAATAACCTTTGTTGAAATCTCAAGGGCATTTGCCGTTGTACAAAATCATTCAGTGGACACAGAAGGCCTTTTCCATTCCAGTGGCCCCTCAGTGCAGAAATGTCGTGACTATAAGGTAGCCGAGGAGATGGATACGATTGAAATAAAGGAGGGGGCGTCTGTAAAGGTGGTCGTTTAATGAGGCACAGCCCCAGCTTGTGGGATGGAGACGCGGCTCATGACACGTCCCCAGTAAATCATAAGTTAACAGGTTGGTCATAAATCAGTCTTACTTTTTTTCTGTTTTTTTTTTTTTTAAAGCAACCCCAGGGGGGCAGTTTTTAAAAGCAGAAAGTGTGACAGGAAACTCCTGGCATTATTTGCCTTGAAGCTACTGCAAACAGTTTTCCAAGTCAGCTTCAAGTGGGGACAAATGCTTCCAGCGTCCTTGGCTTTGCCTGGCAGGTCGCTCCTGTCCTGAGCAAAGACGGAGGCAGTCTCATTATTGAAACTTTCCTTGAAAGCCTTCACGATCTATGAGCATTTCATAAGTATATGAGCCTTAGTATAATGGTCTGTTCTCTTCAGACAGATGGGGCTCGTTTATGTTCTACATGACGGTACCCCAGAACTTCAGCCTTAAGATGTTTGCCATAAATACACTTAATCTATTACTTTATGAGGGTTACTAAATCTTGGCTTTTTGGAGTTGGATAGATGTATGGTAAATTTATGATGGCACTTGTCTACAAATGACAGGTACGGTCAGAGCAAGAGACTGCCATTTTCTTCTATTTAACAGCACAAGGTCCCGGTGCTGGATACAGGAAGGGAGAAGGCACATGGAGGAAGACCTTGTTGGCTAACAGATGGAATCCAGCAGCCGTCAGTGGCAATGAGAAGCTGGCGTTTGGAAAACTTGGCTCCTTTTGTAACAACGCATAGAATCCACTAAACACACGGGGGGAGGGGCATAAAAACGATGAGTCTTTGCGAGAAGCACTCTTTGACAAAACTGAGGATGTCCTCCCATGAAGCACTGGGGTAAATACATGCAACCAACTGACAAGCCTTCCTAGGCAAACTACAAGGAACTACGTATGAGCTGATCCCAACTCTCGGCTCACACCTGAGGAACGGCCACCATGCAAAACCATCACATGCTAAGGACTGCAATGCGCTGCACTAAGGTGTCCTCTCCTGACACCCCCCCCCCCATTGCCACCTCACAGTCTCCAAAGGTCACTGGTGTGAAGCAAACAAAACAATCTCCATGTCCTCCCAGCCAGCATTTTCAATGGAATGGCTTTAAATTCTGTTAAAAAGGTGGACAGGGCCGAAGGCAAGCAAGATGCCCCCGTTTGGAGGCAGGGCAAGGCTTGTGCCACTGGCAGTGTCCTTTCTGAGCTTGGCCCCGTCTCATTCAGCATCATCTGTCTCCAGGCAGGCAATGTCTGCAGCTGTCAAGGTAGAGCTTACACAACATTTGTCACGTGCCATTTACCTGAAGTGAACGCTTTTATTCAAATTTCTCCTTAAATAAAAAGAGCATCGGTTCCGAAATAAAGCTCCTCCTATTACAGTTAAGCACTGCCGGTAACAGCCACACAAGAATTTTAGGATTATCAACAAAGCAATGTATGACATTCCCTCTCACCGTCCCTGGGAGTACCTCACATGTCAATGGCCACTGAAGAGTAAAGTGTGATCCTGCTTTCTAACTCTGGGAAACAGTTCTCTAGTGATTCCTGATTTATCCCCTGGCACTCCTATATGTGCTCTTCTAAGTCAGAGAACTTTAGGAGCGATCAGGATCAAATAAGCGTGGAACAAGAAGCCCAAGTTCCAAGTTGTTCCTAACTCTGCTGGGATTTGAGTCACGCAGATTCACACTCAAGAGAATCTACTTTTCTAGTCTCCGGTTCTTCACTGATACCATAGTCTGGAGAGCAACTTGGAGGTGCTGGTAACTATGTATTACTTGTCTTAAAACTCACTCACTTCAAATATTAAAATGCTGTGAGACTGAAAAGCCCTTAGAGGAGGAAAAAATCTTTCTACTCATTGTTGTATGAATCTGACAGAAATACACACACGTATCACATTATACTGCAGGATAGAGGAAAAGCAACTATGGAAACCCAGCTGGCTGCACGACAAAGAAAGAGCAGATATGGATTTTCACCCTATTGTTGCAAGGTTCCTGAAGGCACCACATGAAAACACGTATGTGCCTGCATCTTGTAAACCAAGCATGTTTTAATGCTCCCATGGTTGTATTTTACACAAAACGTTCTGTGTCCTTTGGTTTTGCTCTTAATTGTGCTTATAAATTTATAATCATTCCTCATGCCTTCCTTTGTTTAGAAGCCTGCTTACTTCTATGTCCTATATACTTTAAGCCAAGAACGTTTTCTTCATTGTAGTACCTCGTTAATTTTTTAGAAGCCTTATGCAGAGCCTAGGATTGCAGAACATGGCTGATTGTGTTGATGATTTATTATTTGTAAGAAACAAGGTTTCCTTTGAAGGCTCTATGAGTTTGAGCCTTCTACAAGTTCTGAAACACTTAAAGAGCCTGCAGTGGGATGTGGGGCACATCATGACAGGGATGGGCAGTGTCTCACACCATTACAACACCTGAACTCCAGGGAGAGATTTGGGTGCAGTGTCTAACCTATCTGTTCCAGCTGTCTTCCTAAAGCTACCTAAGGCTTGCTGTGTTCTGACCCTAATTCTCCCCAGCTACTCCCTCCTCCTCCTCACTATGTTTCCAATGCCCACTGAAGCATCATTAAAAGTTGGGGCAGATCCTGGGAGGCCAGAAAGTTTTTATCTGTATTTTACATTTAATTCTACTTCCACTTCTAAGAATTGAGTGGGACAGCTATTCTTACTCAACTTTCTTTAGCCTTTAAAAGAAATCACGCAGTTGAAATTTCCTATAAATGAAACACCTGCTTATTGTAGTTTAAACCTATTCTGTTTACCGACCTGAGAGAAACACCCAGAGAGCTTGCCATGTCATCCTGACCTTTTTACATCTGTTGGTTCTATTATAATAAATCTCTCTGCATTGTACAAACCTGGATTCAACATGAGCCAAATTATGTCTCCAAATAAAACATAAAAAAGAGAGAAATGGTTACACCAAGTGTCAACATTGCAGGTAGGAAGGCTCACCCAATCCCTGCAGGGTGGGAAGCACCATCTTAGAATAAACCAAGTGTGCTCTAGGGTAGCATGAAGCTTCATGGAGGGGTCCTTGGGCCCCCATGTTCCTCCGCAGAAACTCTCAATCCTCACCTCATGCTCAACGGCACTCAGTGAATCCTAGAAGCTGCCTCCCTCAATGCTGGGCTCTTTCTTTTTCTTCAAGATGTGCTTCCCTTAAAGAACATTCTGCTCCTAAGCTGATCCTAAAACATGAGGCTAGATGCTGGATTAGTGAACCCTGGGGATCTAATGGTTTTCTATGTCATTGGAAGCCTGCAGCCCAGACATCAAATGGCTGGCTTACTTCTCCTCCAAAAACCTAGGTATCAGAGATACTATTAAAATAAGTTGACAGGGACTCTTTATTCAGAACAACAACAACAACAACAACAACAACAACAACAAAATGCTGGAGAATGTCAGCCTCATGGAACTTGACAACCAAGCGAGGAGTCCCTGCGACTGATTCGGTTTCAGCTGACACTTTCGAGACAATGTCGTCTGATGAAGCATTTCCGCCAGCTACTATCTACCGTAAGTCACCATCCTGCTTCCTAGCCTCCCTCACCCCATTCTACCCAGACCATTTACAAAGGACTGGAATGTTTTTTTATTCCATTTTATTTATTTTTTTTCTGTTTTTTCTAAACAGTATTTTAAATGAATAAGAGACACAGATAATGGCAAAGCCATGGGAGCAGTTCAAGGGCTTAGAACTAGCTGGTTAGCAATTCACCGTCGGTGATGCAGCTTAGAAAAGATTCTCTAGTTGGCCAAAGTTTCTAGCTTCCTCATTTGGAACTTCTATAAAACACAAAGGAATTCCTGCTTAGAAATGAATTTCAACTAAAGGGGAAGAACATACATTTAACAGGTACAGCTCAATTATTTTCAAATACTGCTCCCAAGTGATGTTGGTGTTTTATTAGCACTCATAGAAATAATACACTCCATTTACAGTAGTACTTATGCAAACCACGAGTAATCTAATCAGTGTGTTCACAAATATATAGATTCTGAGTGACTGTCAGGAAAACAGGCACTCCCAAATACAAACATTTTCCTTACTGCTGACACAAATCTGGAGAGTTTCTCGGTGACAGCTACAGGCTGAGAGACTACAAATACCGTGACAGGGGCATGCGGTCAGGGAAAGCTGAGACTGTGGGATGAAAGACCACCTCACACACACCTTAGAGATGCTGCATTGTGATTTCTGTTTTCATCTCTCTGCTCTCATCCCCCAGGGTTTCTCCTGAACCTCAGCTTTCTCTCTTTGTTTAGATCATTGGCATCCTTGACTCTAGATTGTTCCAATAGCTCACCAGGCAAACCGTGGCCTGGGGAGTCTCTCTGCTTCATGAACATAAGTCCTTGGTGAATGCCAGCATTCACATGTTGGAAGAAAAACCCTGAATTGGTAGAATTTATTTCAACAGTCTTCACTGGGCACCCTATAGGCCCAAGAGAGGCTATGATTATAACCTGGTCTGTCTCATTTGCATCTTCCATGTCCACACTGCTTTGTCCTTGATTCGATCCCCTCTACTCTTGGACTCTTTTCACTTCACGTTCTACTCATTACTTTTACCACCGCCCTCAGAGCAAACACAGTTCCCAAGTGTTACCCGGCTTAAGTAAAACACTGAGCACATTGGGTTGCAATGCTCGAATATTTATGGAGCCCACTGGCTCTTTGATTAGCTCACACCACAAAATAAACCGAGGGAATAGGGTGACACTAACCTCGATTATTTTATCCTTTTACTTGGAAGTTCTGCTGGAGGTAAAGACCACAATTCAGGTAATAAAACCTTTGGCAGAGTATTGCCTCATAAAGGCAACAATATTCTTTGGGAAATGAAAGCCGGCAGGAAGTCAGGGGATGATGGATTCTGCTCTCCCAAACACAGGGCAACTGCTAGCAGACAGCCATCTTGATGCTGGCCTCACCATGAGCCGTGATGCTGACTGTGAAACTGTGCACGTTGAAATAGGGTTTGGCATCTACACTAATAACTGCTTTAGACACAAGTTAAATATTAGGTTTTATATTAATCTATACAGGGGTTTTGTTCTTTACAAGGTTATAAGTGCTATGTAAAAATCCAGTATTTATCACATTTTGTTGATAAGATCATTTGGTGACCCTATCATATAAAGCACAAAGAATTATTATTAACACCAAATTTGGTAGCTTAATTCTAGGCTTCCATGCTTTCGGAGACAGCATCTATGGGACATAGTTTTCTTATCTGAAGAGGCATTCTGAGCTCTCCTCTTACAGTAATGGATTTGCTCATTTCCAATGGCCCCGGGAAGTCATTGGTAAGCATTCTTCAGCTTCCTCCTCAAGTGCTACAGGGATTTTGATGATCAGGAGAGAACCTGAAGTGTGTGTATTTCCCACAACACAGAAGTCTCTAATGCCAGAATCAAACATAAAGAAAGGGACACGTTCTCCTAGTGTCCGTTAGCAGACTCTCTTCCACGCTAGCCACTAAAACAGGATGATAAATCCATTATGGGTCCCAGGGGCAGCTGGGAGAGGGGAACCTATCAACATCCAATTTCATGGTAGCCACACTGAGAAAGACAGAGCACTCTATTTCCCAATGAAAGAACTCACCCAGATATTGCAGGTTCTGTATTAAAGAATTTTCAACAGCATATTTCTAATTATATATTAAGACCGTTCTGTTAAGCAACTCATGACATTGTAAATAATTCCTTTAAATTATTTGGATCGATTTGTAATTCAGAGGAGAGCTTCACAGTGGTGTGATGAAGTCAGAATCTGTTACTTCTAAGTACAGTTTCATACCCACTACTGCCATTCTCTCTGTAAATGTCACCCCCAACTCTTCACTGAGATTAGATTTAAAAAAAAATCTATTATGAACAATCTTAAGAATCTCTTATCCAAAAAAAAAAAAAAAAGCCTGTAACACAAACCAAACACAGAAGGAACAGAAAGAGGCAATACCACTGTTTTATATCCATTACTTGATTTTTGTCTGAACATGTGACCAGCAGTCTTTGGTTATTTCGATCCATATATACTTATATACACACACATATATTTAAAGGCATATATTCTACAACATGGAATGGTGACATATCAAATGCTTACATTCTGTGCGAACACATATCCCTTTTTGTGAAGGAAACATATCATATTACAGAAATAAATCATGGAGAGTAACATGCAACATCCAAGCGGGGAGGGGAGGGGAGGGGGGAGGAGGAGAAAAATGGGGTCGGGGAGGGTGGGAGGGGCAGGAGGAGGAACACAACAATGCCAAAGAACAAAAAGTGTCATTGACCTGATTTGTCAGAGCTGTCGCCTGTGATTGGCCTGACGGAGCAGCTGGGATTAGCCTTTGCGCTGTCCTTGGAAGAAACCATTTTGGGTTTATTTTTCGTTGCCTCTAGTGCTTTGACCTTCTTGGCATGTTTACTTCCTTTGTAGTGGGCCTCGGCCTGGCTCTACAAAGGAGAACAAATCAGGCTCATTTTTTTGCTACTTACAAACACCACGATGGATGAGCATGCAGGAAAAAAAATACAGTCAAAAAAATACAGTCTTAGGCGCCACAGACATTTACGAGTCAGTGTTGACTACATCTCTGGCATTTACCTACGAGGTTTCAACATCGCAAACCTTGCTCCGTAACGGAGGCCTTGAGTCTTTGAGAACCTAGAAGTTCCGTGAGTGGACCACAGGACAGGAGATTGGTCAGCAGGGCCCTCCCACCCCTGCTCATGCCAAGGGGATTGCTTTCTCAAGATCTGGCTGGCAGCATTTGCATCGAGTACCCTGTTCACAGACATGGACTTCCACAATCCCCGCGCCTTAGCCTGTCTGCTCTGTGCCTGGTTCCCGGGGGCCCCTGCTCTGAGATCAACCAGAGCAACAGAGCAGCAGTAAACAGATGCTGCTGAATGGAGATGGCACCACATTTCGGAGGCATCTACGTGCGCTTAGCATGCCATCTTGGATGGTACCAGTGCCAATTATAGCTCATGCCACAAGGGAGGTAAGGACGATCCTTGATCTCAGATGTGATTGATTCTCACTTCAAAGCTCTCGTACATAAAACATATGTAACGCTGTGACTTCAATACTAGATCAAAGGAAGGAGAAAGGGAGACAAGAGACAACACCAAATTACAATAAACCTAGAAGACAGTTAGTTAATTTACCGACATTTGGGAAGTTACCTTCCATCTAAACAAGGTCATTTGGCATCCTGTTTACTGTACACGTGAAAAAAAAAAGATAACTAAATTCATTTGAATTTAATTCTGCACACTGGAAAATAAAAGCATGCGTATTGTAAAAAGAAGACAAGACATAGTGAGTGTAATGGCTTAGTTATAAAGTGACATTCAGGAGAAATTTTATGTATACAAGATGGGGCTTTATTAGAAGATTTTTAAGCTGATAGTTTCTCTTAAAACAGTTTCCATTAGAATCCATGTGTGTATAAGATGATCAAGGTGAACAAAACTTCATAGGTCCATGAAGAAACAGATGGAATGCAGACCGCTCACAAGGAAGTGGGCGAACGTAGCAAAGTATGCTGTGGGGGATGCAGAAGCGAACCAAAGGGACCAGCGAGGAGTCGTCTTGATCGAGACTTTCTAAAATGGACAACTTTGGATTGAAGATTTGAAGGAAGAGTTACACATGACTTGGCAGAGGAAAGTGCATTGGTGGGGGAATTTTGGCCAGGAAAGCACTGGTGCTGGAGAGCCAGAGGTGTGGATACGGCTGGAGGGGCGGTCACAAGGGCCACTTGGTAGACTAGTCACACTGGGAGGCCCCTGAGAGCCAGGTGTGCTGCCTTGTGGAACAGGGTATCACAGAGGTGAAATTCTCCAGCAGATGCAAGATGCTATCGATCTCAAGGGAGGAGGATTTCTGCAAAAGCTATTTATTATATTTATTGACAGCGTATGATCAAAGGACAATAAGGAAGGACGCATGGAGAATATGGGCTTATCTGGGGGAAGTAGACTCATGAGTGAGGGTTATGGCTATAACAAAAATGGTCTGATCATAACGATAGCCCAAGCTCCTGGAAACGCTAGTCGAGTGGAGCCAACCAGTTTCCTGGTCATGACTCCATGTAGAGTGTTCTTCCAAGATGCCACACTTGCCTAAGCCACCTCAAGCTGTGGTGTGTGTGTGTGTGTGTGTGTGTGTGTGTGTGTGTGTGTGTGTGTGTACAGGAATGTTTCCCTGACTTCCTGGCTTGTTTTGTTCCGACTCAAACAGAGCAAACATAACATCACTGCCTTCAGCGATTCGGCGCACTTGTTTCTGTGGAGCTGGAGATGTCCCGTCACTTGTGTGTGTGGCGCCATGAGGGAAAAGCCTAGTTCTGCTGAATGCGAAATGATGAGATGGAGCTAGGCGTTCTTGCTGAGCGTGACAGCCGCCAAACGTGAAGCAACCATGCGACAAGCTGAACGTCCTATCTGCGTGTTTGATGTCCCACTGAAGCAGGAACTCAGTGGCTTTCAGAGCTCTTTGGCATTGCTGTGTCCCCCGCCCCCACGGGCTAAGAATTGAATGTGAAGCATAGAATGCCTTGGTAGAAGTATAATCTAAGGAAGGATTTGTTTTGCTTTACGATAAAAACACAGCAGTGACTTCCTGTGCGTATGACCTTGGTCACCCAGGGCCTGTGCTTTTCTCAGCACACTCACGGGTACGCTTTTAGCTCTCCGCTGACTTGCCACTGCTTATGCTTAGCACGTTCAGAGGTTTCTCATAGTCTTTGCCAACATGAAAAATAAATTCCAGGGGAAAAGATAAGGCACTTTTAGACTTTTAGTTATTAGCCAAGAAAGGCAAAATCGCACTCGGGAGGCAGAGGCAGGCGGATCTCTGTGAGTTCGAGACCAGCCTGGTCTACAGAGCTAGTTCCAGGACAGGCTCCAAAGCCACAGAGAAACCCTGTCTCGAAAAAAACCAAAAAAAAAAAAAAAAAAAAAAAAAAAAAAAAGGAAAGGCAAAATCAAGTGTAGTTGGGTAGTTTTAGCCAGTTTCAGCTGCCAACTTGACACAGCGCAGAGTTATCTTCTGAGGGATCTCAACTGGGGGATTGCCTTGATCAGATAGGTCTGTAAGCATATCTATGTAGCATTTTCTTGACTGACCATTGACATAGGGGGCCCAGTCCATTGTGGGCAGTACCATCCCTAGGCAGGAGCTCTAGTCTGTGTAGTAAAGACAGCTGGACAGAAGGTCCAGAGGGAGCCAGCAAGCAGAGTTCCTGACTGGTTCGTGCTATAGATCCTGCCCTGCCCTCCCTCAATCTTGGATTAGGACTCAAGAGCGCAATCTGAAAGAATTCCTTTTGTTCCCTCTAAGTTGCTCTCCGTTACAGTGTTCATCACAGCCACGGAAGGCACGCTAAAACAACAGCTACCAACTAGGAGAACAAAGGAACCTAAAAACCGGATAATGGAAGTAACAGCGACAACTCATGTTTCTGAGCATGTTCCGGGGTGTGCGCACACTGCACGGAGCAGCTCATGTGATCCTCGTGGGAGCCTGTGCGAGGCTGCATCATCAGTCAGTGCCTGGCAAACAAGAAACTATATATACCAGAGGCAGATAACTCATCAACAGTCCCAGAGGGTTCTGAGGAAGGCGAAGTGCTTAGATGTATATCTCCATTTAATTATATACCCACACATATCTCTGTATGCCTACACTGTATCTACATTATAATTTTGTGAGCGTTGAAGCGTTACAAGACAGTACACTGCTTTGAACAACACAGGCAGGGATGAGACCTTAACACTGCTGCAATTCCTATGAATAGGAATAGCTACCTAATTTTGGAAAAAGGTAACACATTCGGTCCAATCCTTTTAATAAATAGCTAAGAAAGCCCTGAAATCCTACTTTTTAGTTATATTCGAATTTCTACAAGGCAGTAGGATAACTCCCCTCCCTCTCTAAATTTTTAGAGAGTCTCATGCAGCCAAAACTAATCTCCAAATCACTATGCAGCTGAGGCTGGCCTTGAACTCCTGATTCCCCTGCCTCTACTTCCCAAGAGCTAGGATTACAAACACGTGGCACCAAGCAAGGTCTCAAGGAGACTTTTTCAAGGCTTCATCTCTTCAAGTGGACTGAGTAGTTTAGGGTTATTTAGTGCCCTTTGGCTCAAGAATACGATTCTCTAAATATAACTTCCAAGTACAGGATGAACAGAGTGTGATTTCCTCATTACTATTTCCTGGCACCAGGGCAGAAAGTTAACAACGTCAGTTAGCACTCGAGATAAAGACCCAGCTAAGTGATATCTCGCTGCATGTCAAGAGAGAAAGGGCCCTTCCACACTGTGACCCACTTTCCCTCTGAGTTTGGGGTATGGGGAATTAGGCTTTGAGGGTCCTCTGCTTTTACTGATGGGTGCTTGGGACAAGTGAAGTGGCCGATTTCGCAACAGGGAGAGTGGAAGGCACCCCTCCGTCTTACTTGGCACACTTCGACTTCTCTCTGGCGTTCTTGGTTTGTGGCAATTTGCTATCCTCGGTGCTTTATCTGAGGCAGTGTCAACAGCTTCTGCCTCCCGGGCACATCTTCAAGTGAAAGCGAGACAGCGAGACACTGTTAAATAGCAACGACACTGACCCTGCTTCATTAGCAAGGAGGCACCTGCCCTGAGGAGCGAAAAGAGGCTAGGAAGAGAGCCAGAAAACTCATGGCGCCAGGTGACACCACAATCAAACTCAGTCAACAATGGACTTGCTTGGCCAGGCTGACTGTCCTTGCAGCCCGGTGACTGACGGGCAGGAGAGGGCTGTCTGGTGTAAATGACTTGACAAGAGCTGCTGTAATTCCATGGGGCAGCTAGCTATGCTTGGGGGTGTGGCTTGGCACTGAGGCACAGGCTTTGTTGCCCAGGGCCCTGGGTTTGAGCCTGAGCACTTGAAAAGGAGGAGGAAGAAGGAAGTCCTAACGAAGACCTAGCAGATAGAAAGGGTTGCTGGAATCACCATCCTGACCTCCACCTAGGAACTGGTGGGAATCTAGGCTCATATTTTAGGGGCCCCTTCTGTTGCTCCCAGAACCCCCACTGTCCACTGGTAATATAGCTTTCACAAGAAATGACACCCACAGATGCATTTTTTTCCAGCAATTCCCTTTGGTTCTAGGTCCTCAACATTTCTTAGAACCTCATTGGCCCAAATAAAAAGAGTTCGTGAAGTAGACAAGATTTTAATTTAAACCTGATGAGGGAGAGGGACTTGATCTGGGGAGGGGGAGGGAAATGGGAGGCGGTGGCGGGGAGGAGGCAGAAATCCTTAATAATAAATAAATTAAAAATAATAAAATAAATAAATAAATAAATAAATAAAAAGAATAATAAAAAAAAACTATAAAGGTAAGGAAGAGTTCCCAGTGAGCCATTTTCAAATCTATTGTGCTCTCACCTCTGGCTTTCACCTGAGTTGAATTCCTGGCTCAGGGAGGGGCCTTCAATCTCCCAACATGATGTCACATGTGTTCAGTGTGGAAGGAAAGGAAAACTCGTGGAGTGGTAGGGAGTGCCCAATGCTTTACTTATAGAACTGATCGTTTTGTGGTTTAAACAACTAAGTAAAACTGTTTCTTTGATTAAAGAAAATATCTAATCTGAACTAGAGCATCACTTTCTCCACTACTTTAGGAGTCCATGTGTTCAGCAATGTCACGAGGGAAGCAGCAATGGTTAGTTAACGTCAAACAGGATGGCGGTGTTCAGCATGGTACAGCTGTAGAGAGTGGTCAGTTAACTTCAAACAAACCACCACAAATTCTAAACAAAACACCCAAATGACTAAAATCCTAAGTAAAACATATGTCCAACAAACCATCATAAATAGGCTAATAGATTGGATTGTTCTAAAGACAATATGGCACATGCCATTCATTGGACAGTGTGACATTTGAAAAATGAAAGACCACACCGCCCCTTGGCTTTACCACACATACCAAAGATCAGTAGGTGAAGAAAAAATACACACAGACAGACAGACATAGACACACAAATCACAATCCAAAATACAAGGTAAAATAATAACCCAAAGCCAGAGGGTGAAAAACAGCAGGGACAGAGTGTCTAGGAACTGCAGGACTCAGAACAGAAAGAAAACATCTCTTCAGATTGTAGGGGATCAAGAAAACTCCTCAAAAGAGGACACAGAGGTTGGGCCCTGTTTCTGGGGTGGACTCTGAGGTGGCGGTGCACAGCAGGGGGCACTTTGGGGCCAAGAGGACAGCATGTGCTGGCCGGCCTGTCCTTTGAGCTATAGTGTTTCCCGGCATATGTGCTTTTAGCTTCTCTAGAACACACCGACACAGAGAAAACAACAGAGGAATATTGCTGAACTGTGCTACCCTAAAAACCATGTCCCTTGTCACGGGAAGCATGACAGAGCCTTTCGACTGCACAGCAAATGCTCTGTTAATGAGCATTTTGGATAGAAAGTGATAGTGACATTAGATGTTGCTTTTACATTACAGATTTTATCCTGTGTGCTAAACTATAATCCTGCACCATCGCTAAACCACTATGATAATTATTTGAGATAAAATCATGACAGTTTGAAATCTACCAACTCATTAAGAAACAAATTAAAAATTACCAAATCGAAGCTAATTACTTGAGTTTTTTCATTATCACAAAGTTAAATTTCTTTTCATACTATTAACCAGTAAAAAAAAATTTTTTTTGGATGTACTTTTGCATTGACAAGATTTGATATTTCCAGAGAGAGGGTCACAATATAAGAAACCCTAAGAGACCCCCAATAGAAAGGCTGACTCAACCCAAAGATCGCTAGTCAACCTTCCTTCTGATATTGGCCATTTTGTAGCCTGCAGTATCAGCAATGATCTGTGACTCACTGGCTTTGGTATGGACCCCATTCAATCCTCACTGACTGGGAATCTGTTGGAAACAAAACGTCCAGACAAAATTATGACCATTCTGAGCTTTTCAGCTTAAAGAGCCTCAATGTTTTTGCTCATGTCTAAGATCTACCTACCCAGGGAGAAACAATTCTGGTTTCTATGGTCCGCCCAGTGCCTTGACACTGACTAATTCCAGGGGGCACCACTCCTATACATTTTATCAGGGATGCCACCTTCCCGGCTACGACAGCAAGCAGGCCAGCCTCTGCAAGGGGCACACTATGCATATGGCTGTCTAGTGTAGAGAACGCCCCTCAACTCCAAATCTTTCTGCATCACTAAAAGGAGACGCGGTGGCTTTCCTGGAGGAACATGATGTGCACTCTAGACTGTTAAATCTCTCTGGGCCCAATTTAAATCCCATCAAATACTAGAGACAGAAGTAGGGTTCTCGGGTCACAGCTGCTTCAGATGCCACTGTTTGATACTGCAGCTTCACACAGACATCCTTTTCCTTTACACATTTCAACAGGGCAAATTAACCCATTTCTTAAAAATGCTGAGATCTTTAGGGCACTTCAAAGTAATCCCCCCCCCACACCCCAATACATCCTATTAGTCCCCTGAGAGCCTTGCTGCTCATGCTTCTGCCGGGTTCCACATGGTGCTGCATGTAAGCACAGCGACTGGCTAGAGGTGATATGGTAGAAGGACGTGCAGGCTGGTGCATCATCAGCTGGACTGGGGTAACAGGTCGAGGGTGCTCTCCTGCAGTACGGGAGCTTCTCCTGTAGTTTCAAGTGAACCAAACTGTCATCTCCCCCGGTTTTAGGCTTCACTTGAGTGGTTTGAAGGTGGGTTATTAATTGTAGATGATTCCCAGCAATCTTAGCCTCTCCCCTTGGGGATCCTACTGCACACTGCGCTGCCAGTTTAGGGTTGATGAGGCCAGGCACCAGGCACAGTTATTTGGGTGTGCCTGCATTAACTGTGATCTGCTTGCAGGTCCTCTGATTTGCTCATTACGGTCCCCTTCTTTCCTAGTTCCTCATTTCACGTCAAATTAGGCCATGATTAAAACTTACGTCCCTAACAAAACAAAAACAAACAAACAAAATACCAACCTAAGTTTATCATATACACGTGCTAAGGTCAAAGTCAACCCGGGTGGTTCCTTTCTTAATTCTGTGTGTAAACAATGAAAGTCATATGATTGCGTTTTGAAAAATACTTTCTTTCACCAATCAAATGGGAGGATGCCGATGTGACTTCCTCAGCACAGGCTCTTAGCGTCACAGCTCCGTCGGTTGTCATTTCAATTTACTTGGGACTCTAGCAAGGAGTGTCTGAGATGCGTCATCTTTAAAACAACAACGGGATTGTTTACTCCGCATTTGACTGCTGTTTTGCAGTTTTTGAGGAATGCTTATGCCATCTTCTGGGCTGGGGATCAGCACCAGAACGCAGAAAGCATGGAAGCAAATACCTTGTGTGTGAGTCCCTAATAAGGATCCACTGGTTGAACTGGGAGAAGATGAAGCAATAAACCCGGGAGGGGTTTGCTCTGCCATGCTTAAATCAAAGGGCAATGGATGCTTAACTCCCCAGGGATGCAATCAACAAGCTACACTCTCTAAATGATTGTACCCAGCCCAGGAAGGAAAGTGCTTGTACACTGACATGACGAAAATATGACATAATAAGTAAAAAAAGAGACATTTTACAACTAAAGAAATACCTAATTTCCTTTAAAATTATGCAGACAGGGACTGAACCCCTTAGAACATTTTATGAATCATGTAGATTTTTTGTTTTGTGTTTTTATGACACAATTTGAAAATATTAAGGATTTGTCAACGATTACTCAATATCTTGGAATCATTTATTTTGGGTTTTCCCCACAGTATTTAAAAGTGGAAGGGAGCCCCTTTCCTCGAGTTGATTTCATGTTTTATGCAAACCTGGGAGCTGTTAGTTCCTTCTCTGGTACTGTGAGATAGAAGGATATCCTGCCGTTGCGGTGGCTTGCTTTACCTGCCTGGCTGGCGTATTTGAACTGGCATACGTTCAGTAGGGCACTGTTGGGACCCTTCACCTAACCAACCCAAACCTCCTCAATTGTCTTGTAAATTAGGCTCGCAGACTTTCACAAGTTTACTTAGAATCAGTCCAAGGAAGCATTACGCTCATTTCCACTTAGAGATGTTTACAGGAACGACACCAAGTAAGTCTAAGATGAGAACCTGCGTTGTGTCCCCTCATAGTCCACGGATAATAGCTCACGGCTGGCCACAGTGGCAGAGCAACGCTGAGAGCACAATGCTTAGAGAAGGGGTCAAAACATGGTCCCAGTAGCATTTTAGATGTTCATTACTTATGCGAGAATCTGTTTTACAGCCATTTAAACATTCATATTTCGAAATGACAAATGAAGGACTAAGCCCCAGCATAATGTTATAAGTCAGAGTAAATAAAATATGTAGCTATGAAGATCAGAATAGATGACTATAGCTAAGGGGGAATCAGGAAACAACACAGCCAACTTTGCCATGAGAACTGCGTCTTCTTCACATAAAAGCATCAGATTAAACCTCATGTTTTCATTCTAAATATTTGCAGCCTTCATGACACACAAGAGCTTCATTTACTCGAGGCAAAATAGGAATAAAAATGTCTGCAGCTTTGATTCACCTACAGAATCTGAAATATTTTAATCAGTAAATGCTAGTGGGCCCCTCTTTCTGATTCTGTATGATATTTCCTAAAAGTTCTCCTGGGCCCAGCAAGATGACTCAGTCGGTAAAGGCACTTGCTGTCAAGCTCCATGACCTGAATTTGATCCCTGGAACTCATACCATGGAAGTAGAGAACCAACTCCCACACATGTTCTGCTGATCAATAAGTTTTAACAAAGGTTGTTCACATGTAACATGTGGTAAGATCAATGGGAATCATTTTAATTGAACATCTGCTTGAATGTCTGTTGGGGAATAATATTTTAAAGTGTGTTGCTTTGCTTAGGCTGCATTTGTTTAACTCTGTGAAACTGTGATTCTTTGCCTGCCTAAAACACATGATGGTCTAATAAAGCGCTGAATGGCCAATAGCAAGGCAGGAGCAAGGATAGCAGGGCCAGCAGGCAGAGAGAATAACTAGAAGGAGAAATGAGGAAGAAGAGGAGCAAGAGAATAAGGGGAGGATATCAGGGGCCAGCCACCCAGCTACAAAGCCACCCAGCTACACAGCCACCCAGCTACACAGCCACCCAGCTACACAGCCACCCAGCTACACAGCATGCCACGGAGACAGAAGTAAAGAAAGGTATACAGAAATAGAGAAAGATAAAAGTCCAGAAGCAAAAGGTAGTTGGGTTAATTTAAGTTAAGAAAAACTGGCAAAAAACAAGCCAAGCTAAGGCTGGGCATTCCTACCTAAGAATGACTCTGTGTGTGATTTATCTGGGAACTGGGTGTTGGCCCCCTCAAAAAGCCCAGAGTAAAACATCACACAATAACAACAACTGTCTGTCTCTCTATCTAGTCTATCTATCTATCTATCTATCTATCTATCTATCTATCTATCTATCTATCTATCTATCTATGAATAAGAAAGGAAACTCTACAATTGGAAATTTAGTTCATTCTATTTATTCAGGCCACAAATATCCATTGAACGCCTATCGTTTCCCAGGCACCGTTCTAGGTGTTGAAACACACAGACTACAGAAACTTGCATTCTAATATGGGATTGTAGGAAAGAACCAGTGGATTCCTAGATGTGTAGAATATTCGGAGTTGTTAAGTGTTAAATGACACATTTTCTGAATAATGTTGACCATCCTGTGAAAGCAAGAAGAGGGTAGCACAGTGGCGGTATGATGTGACATTCTAGGCACCAAGGACACTCCACGGAAGGGAATTTACACAGAGACTTGAATGACGTGGACAAGCTAGGGATCTAGAAGTGTTTCTGACATAGAGGACATTTGCTGGCACATCCTTCCTTGCTCGGTCACCAAATACTGCCTATCCTTAGCCCTTCCTGAGCTTTTCCCCAAACTTTCCAGTCTACTCTCTGCTCAATTCCACCCATATTACAGCATACGAAACCACCTGTACCCTCAGATTCTGGATGCCCATTCTGAATATCAAAGTATCTTAAACAGAGATTCAGAACTAGTTACTGACATTGCTGTTTCCTGCTCCGAACTACCTAGTCACCCCCATTTCCTATCAACAGCATCTATCTAAAAACTTAAACAGTCGTATTGGCAACTTGCATGCTCTTCTTCCTCCCTACTTCTGGTTTCTGTTGGATCCTCTGTTTTTCTCTGAGAAACTGAGAGTGTGGCTGCAGCCTAAGTAAAATCCAGTCTGTCTTCTTTTCTGCAGCTTGAAATGCTAGCGCTGTGTCTGTTCTTAGTTAACTCCTGTTCTTCCTTCAGAATCTGGCTAGACCCCTTCCCAAAGAAGCCTTCTGAGAGCCCCACGAGGTCGTACACTAACTTTGGAGTCTCCTAAAGTGAAGCCCACCCAAGCGCTCGTGCAGTTTCCCTTCCTGACTCTGTATGATGTCTTCCCAAAGTCCTTCCCCATTTCAAATCTATTGATGAATTCATACGACCATTTGATTAATTCTGTCTACTTCTACCAGACCACAGCCTCTGTTACGGCTCATGCCTGTGAGATGTTTGTTTTTCACTGTGCACTGTGCACTTAACACATTACCAAAAACTCAGTAGATGTCTGATAAATACTCATCACCTGGATGGGTGAGGGAATGAATATCTATCTAATTGCTATTAGCTGGAAATACAGCTCAAGGATCGAAGGATGGGAAAGGCAAGGGCAGGGAAAGCGCAAGACCAAATAGCAACAATGTATAGTAACGGTGGCTGGCGAAGTCTTTCAGGAGGAAATGAGGGTTTTGTCTGGGCAGGCTCTCGAGGCTGCTCCTGGGATACACGCCCAGGAGAGTGGACCACTTAGGAAGGTGGCTGGAGGGGAGACACCTTTTCGGGAACTGGATGACCAGATGATGGGTGCATCTTTGGAGACAGATGAGGTTCCTGAGGAACTGAGAACAGAGGGAAGGAAATCTATTTTTGAAAAGAATCTCAAGAAAACAGTTACAGACAGCGGGGAGAAAAATCTCTCCGAGGAAAGAGTCTTGGGAAGACACGTCAGTCGTGTGGGAGGAAGCTCATCAGTCAGGACAGAGGAAGAGTCACCAGGATAGAGGGAGGGACCAGTGAAGAGGACAGAACAGAGGGCAAAGCACAAAAGCCCAAGAGAAAAGATGATGTTTTTTTACAAGTGCATTGCAGATCAATGAAGGAAGCCCCAAGCCTAGGTCCAAACAGCCCTCACAGAGGAGGATTCAAAACCAGATGGCCCCTCCCCTTTCGCTGTGATGCTAGAAGGTGGCCTGGAATGAAAACACGTTTGGAGGAGAGCCTTTAAGACAGCGGTTCTCAACGTGTGGGTGGCAACCCCTGGGAGGCAGGAACCACCTATCAGATAGCTCGCACAGTCGATATTTAAATTACGATTCATAAAAGTAGCAAAACTACAGTTATGAAATAAGAGTAAAATAATTTTATGGTTTAGGGGTCACCACAACACAAGGAGCTGTTATTAAAGGGTCACAGCATTAGGAAGGTGGAGAAGCACTGTTTTAAGGTCACGTTAAGGTCATTTTTTACCACAGAGCATGGCTTTCGTAACTCTGCCAGGATCCCTTTAGTACCGTTCCCACGCACTGAGCTGGGCACCAGAGAGAAGGCAGTGGGCAGAACAGAACAGATCCGGTCTCCGTCCTGTCATTATCAATGGGGAAGGGCAGACAGTTCTATAAATATATATTTCCAAATTGTGAGGGAGAAATATTTGAAGTGAGCCCTGAAAGATGAGTGAGAACTAGTTCTAAAGTTAGAGGTGCCGAGGGCGGGGTGTGTGTGGCATATTCACGGAAGTCAAAGTCACTACAGCTGGAATAGGGAAGCAACAAGGGCCAGAGGCAAAATCTGGGCCAGACACTGGTCCAGCTGGCCAGGGATCTGAATGTTCAGGGTGTGTTGGGTGACATTATCTTGTTTAAACAAAATGTTTAACAAAATAAGTAACAAAATGACTAGTTTTCTTTAAAAGAGAGAATGGCATAAGATATTTCTAAATGGCTATGAACTGGGGAGATTTCAGTAGTGACTGCAGGACAGTTTAAAGACCAGAACATTTTTAAGGAGATGCTGTTAGCTGTGGTGGTGGAGGGAGGATAAAGTTGTTTTTAAAAACCTGCTGGGGATGAAGCGATTTGTTAAAATCATGTAAGAGTCCCCGAAATGACACCGCTGCCTGTATTTCAACGCATTAAGTGTACATGTGGGCTCAAGCAGCCGTCTCCGCTGGGTTTCACGCTTCCATCCCTCCGGTAGACTCACGTGCATGCACTAATCTCTGAAGCGAGAACTTGGAACAAACAAATCTACAGTTCATACATAGTTGAATTACCAGAGATCCAGTTAATACTATGCAAATTAATAAGAATTTATCACATTTGTAAAAATGGATATTCATGTAAATGATAATTTTTCAATGTGTAAATCTGTAGCAAGCTTGCTGGAAAGGGATGTCAAATATTCATGCTTTTAAAATTTTCTATCTATTTTTTTACATCTGTAAACTCAGTAATCCTACCGTGGCACTTGGTAAATGTGGGAATCTATCATTTCCCCGTGACTTAGAGATATTAATGAAGCCTCCGTTCTCTGACCATCTGTGCAAATGTATAGACAGAGCCACAAAATGTGACTGCTGCTATTTTTAATTTAAAAATACGTGCAGGGCATTTTGTTGACTCAAACCATTTCAACGACAAATTCTTTACAAATTATTAATGGTTCCTTTAGAAGCGGTCTTTTCTGGTCCTCCCACACGGCACAAGGGAAGATACCACAGCACCACACAGAAGGGTTCCGTGTCACCGGGCGATGGTGGCGCACACCTTTAATCCCAGCACTCGGGAGGCAGAGGCTGG
>NC_022011.1:86731064-86749238 GCF_000317375.1 Microtus ochrogaster
GAGAGAGAGAGAGAGAGAGAGAGAGAGAGAGGGCCGTGGAGTAGAGTGGCTTTGTTCGCTTGCTTTTAGATTCACACGAGAGCTAGCTGGTGATTTAGCTCAATTGAACTTGCCTAGTATGAGACCCTGGGTTTAATCAAATCACCACCACTGTCACTGAGAAAAGAAAGAGAAAGAAGAAAAGCATGAAGAAGAGGGACGGGGAGGAAGAAGAGAAAAGAAAAGAAAGGCAAAAAGTTTAGGCAAGTTGAAATAATAATCCCAAAAAGCAATTAAGGGCTAGAACATTGCATCATGTTGATGAAAGATGTGGAACATTGGCCCCATGAGAAGACAGATCAGTTACCCGTATCTGGTTTCAGATACGAAAATACAAAATACCCTGCATAATTCTGGGAGGCCGTGGATTCCCTGTTGCTTATCCGAAGTCCATGACGGCCACTTATGTAATGAGACCTACTTGACTTTTGTTATTGTTGCTGTTTTATTTGTTTTGTGAAACAGGGTTTCACTAAGGAGTCTGGCTAGCCTGGTCTCTGTAAGGAGTACTAGGCTAGCCTCGGAATCACAGAGATTCACCTACTTCTGCCTCCTGAGTGGCAGAACAAAAGGCAGGAGCCACCGTCACCAAGCTTGGCCGAGCCCTGCCTGTTTAAGCTATTGAATTTCGTAGTTCTCCAGTTTTCTTTTGCTCAACCCTGACTGACCCGCTCTGGACGCTTTCCCTTCCTTACCACCTGTGTGCGATTACAGAGAAGCGGTGCGGAGAGTTAATACTGTAGCGCCAGGCAGGGAGGTGGCGCCATCAAAGAGCTTTCTGCTGAGATTGTTCTAGCCACAGGTTCTGTTCTCTCCTGAATTATACTGCAGCTAGCAACACACGGTTCAGCAGCCTTAAATGTCTATCCCATTCTCTCTCTCTCTCTCTCTCTCTCTCTCTCTCTCTCTCTCTCTCTCTCTCTCCCTCCCTCCTTTTTTCCTTCTTTCTCTCTCCCTCCTTTCCTCAGGTAGATGACCAAGTCCCTGAGGAAATTGCTTAGGCCTTCCTTCTGATGCAGGGATTGGCCTAGTTGTTTTGATGTTGTTTGTTTGTTTTTAGCTGCTTCCCTCTCCTCGAAAAACTCACTCTCAGACACCCTGTTCACACATTCCTTTGGCCAGGAGAGTCTGGGTATTTTAGAGACGGATGGAAGCCGGCCATGGATGCTCAGGTTCCTACAGCCTTACAGCCACCTTGCCAAGCCATCAGATTAGAAGGCCTTGGGCCTGCAGTACAAAAACTCTCCTATTTATTCAAGTTGCTGCCTGAGAGGTAAAATTAGCTAAAAAGGTCTCCCTCTTGCAGAATGTTCTAAACTGTTTTAAGTCACTCCACTTATTCAAGTAGTGGAGCATACAAACTTGCAACCATTTTTTTTCCTGTTTTGGTCATACATAAATCATACTTTCCATTTCTTGTTGTGAAAATGGCAAAAATTCTAGTCAGCTGCCTAATACAGCACACGGACAGGAGCTACGAGAAACCAACTGTTTCCTAAAACAAAGCCCAGAAATCCACTTTACACCAGCTGCTCATCACACTGAGCCTACAGGGGCTCAGACCAGAGTTTCTGCCTTTAATTATACATTGAATGAAGGTGTAGCTGAAATCTCAAGCCACAAAAGTCAAGCGAAACCTTTCCTGATTGTTAACGATTCTAGAATCAGTCTTAACTGAGGAAATCCATATCCAGGGAACAAGTAAAACACACACTGTTAGCCCTCGTCTTTCCTAAATCCCAAGAGGCATGGGAACTTTCAGGTGAAGAACAATCAACAACACAGTGACTTGGAAATCTGTAAAGGGTTAGAAAGAGAAAGCTTTGTGTTAGAAGAGTTCTTAGCAGGACAGTTTTAGAACCGAGAAGCTAAGTCCCTCTAGCGTTCTTCAGGGCTGTTGCTAACATCTGGTCAGCCAACCACGTGCTGGAGAAGGACCAAAGCTAGCTGTGGCGACTGAGTTAGTCATAATGGTGGTTTTCTCTCAAGAATGGACCTTGGCTAGCAGGGCTGGGTGTTGGCGCCTTCAGGCTAACGCCCACATTTACACTCCGGGCACCATCCAGTTAGGCTGACCATACCATGCCACACACGGCTAGAAACAAATGGGAGCTAGCGCTCCGTGCCAGGCGGGCGTTTCTGTGTCTGAAGAAGAGCCAGAAAAATGATGAGTCATATATACCACGAGATCTCCTCATCAGCGCAATCTAGGAACTGATGAGTCTAAGTTGTTATGCTCACTTCAAAAACAAAACAAAACAAAACTGGTCGTTCTAACGTAGTCTTTTCTTCCTCCTGGTGGTAAATTTAGAGTGTATGTGTGTGTGTGTGTGTGTGTGTGTGTGTGTGTGTGTGTGTGTGTGTTATGCACTTACTCCTGTGCTCATCTTTGCAGGTATGTGTGTACCTGCGTGCACATGCACGGAACAGAGGTCATCATGTATGATCCTGCTCCACTGTTCTTCATTTTGTTTCTTTGTTTGTTTAGAGACAGGGTCAATCACTGAACTTGAACCATGTTTCAGCTAAGCTGCTAACCAATGAGCACCAAGCATCTACCTGTCCCAGGACCCCGGGCACTGGGGTCACTGATAGGTATCTAACTCCAGTCCTTGGCCTGTGTGATGGGTACTTTGCCAGAGAAAGCCACGTCCCCAGTCCTGAGGCACCGGTGAGTCTAAAGTCAGTCCTAAACTCTCCACATATCTACTTAAGATAGAAGGAAATGCTGAGGACTGAACGTTGCTGTACAGCGCTACGTGGAAGCAATGTTTGAAAGAATTTAATGAGTGACTACTATGTACCTCGAAAGGCTGACTGAACTTTTAAGAGCTTGTTTAATGGTAGCCACTGGAGAAAACTTTTAGCACCCCGTGTCCCTGTTCCGTGTAATCACGCTATATTTCTGTCATGCGGAAGCAACAATTGTTCATCACTTTGTCAGCTCTGTCGGAGAAACAGAGAATTACCTTCTTAGGCTCTGGAGATTTATGCTTTTAATTACCTCCTATCTGCTTCGCTACCCTCCAAACCTAAGAATCAATATAAATAGTCTTATTTATGGGAAAAAATGTAAAATGTTTGACAAGCGCTGGCCATCACTTTGCAGGTTTTCATCGGGAGCTATCGATTCCTTCTATTTTCGGCACCACACCTTTGTTCCCGACAGAACTGGTTGGGGTTTCAAACTCACAATATTAATTTTTCTAATAATTCGTATGGCTTAATAGTAGATGTAAATTTTGCACTAAGCATGGAAGTTCCTGGATCAGCAACGCGAGCAGCGTCCCTGTGGCAGCTCCTTGTTTAATCTCTGCTGCAGAGTTCAGCTAAAGTCCAACCTTCTCCAACCCACCACAGCCTCACGTTTCAGGGGCAACTTCCAGGACTCTTTTTTTTCCCATTAGGAACCATGTCAGCAGAGGCAAAAATCGAATAGACCGGGCACCGGTACTCTCAAACACGTACAACTTATCCATGAGTGTGTGTGTGTAGCTCTTCCTCGTGTTCCTGAGGGATTGGTTCCAGAAGCTTCCTGAGTGCCCAGATCTGGGATTGCTGAGGTTTCTTAAGTAGGATGACATGGCATTTGCATATAACGGCCTGTATTCTTTTCAATAACCTCTAGAGTACCAATAAAATATAAATATTTATATTAAAATACAAATTAAAATATGAATATAAACTTACATTAAACATAAATTTATATTAAAATATAAATGCTGTGTAACAGTTCTCATGCTATTTTGTTTAGGGAAGAAAGTCAAGGAAATGGCCTGTATTTTCAGTACAGATACATACAAGACTTTTGAGGGGGGAGGAAATGTCCAAGCCATGCTTGTAAGTATAGAAGGTTTTATATTTACATTATATTTTATATATTTAATAATCATATTATTCTTTATAAAATTCATATGCAATTGTATAAATGAAAACCTAGAGGAGTCGCTACCTCTCCCAAGGGCTTTCGAGAGCAATAGAGTAGATGTGCACAGGTGGTTGACAGTGGTTAGATGCTTATTTCTGAGGTAGGGAACAGTTAGTCAGCCTTAATTCATGTGTAGAAGTTGGTTCTATTCATGGGACAGCGACCTTATGCTGGGGAGAGTCAAGTAGCAGAAGATGAATTTTCTGAACTGAAAGCAAAGAGTCTGCTTAAGGGAAAAAAGGATTAATAAAAACATTACCAGTGTTGAAGAAAGATGGGGAAAGAGTGCATTTGCTACTCCATTGTGTCGGGGGAAGAAAGGAGGAAAAGGAAGGAAGAAGAAGTGGAACGGGTTGGAAGAGAACACAGGGAAGAACAAGGAACGACATATTTTAGAGACAAAAGATAGTTCAAGAATGTCATCAGTAAATTGAAGAGTTCCCTGGACTCCTAAATGGTGCCGAAGTTTCAGAAAAATCCTTGCAGCCTGCGCTAGTTCTGCTTAAAGGGACGTTTCTAAGGCAGTGCCTTACAAGGTTCCAGGTTCTTGGGTGATCTGATTTCCGAGGAAGGGCAGCTGCTACGGGGACTTGGTGTCACAGGGCAGCTGGTGGAGAGGGACAGTCAGGTCTGGTGGCCAAGCACCGGGGAGCCCACAAACATTGTGTGGGAAGAAAATTCGTGTGGGGTCCACAGTTGTGGCATAATAGCCAACCTCTTGACTGCTGAGGATGCTGCTGGGTGGGCTCTAGAGAATGCCGGTGCCTCTGCAGACAGGGCGGGAAGGCTTCTTAAATGTCACGTGGTGGACGAAGTTTGTTTACAGAAAGGCGGGAGAGTTTGCACTGTGAGATTTTAACAGCTAAAGAAATCAGGAGGTCGGAAGGAAACTTAGAATAGAGCAGGGAGGTGGGAACGGGCAGGAAGGCCAGAGGGGACAAACTGGGTGAAATGGCTGCACTAAGATGTCACAGGCATACAATGAGGGTGCCAGGGCTTGCAGAAGTACCGCGAAATGAGGGTGCCAGGGCATGCAGAAGTACCAATTGCCTGCTAACTGCAGTCCAGGGAATTGCTGCTGATCTCTGAATGGCTGCGATTTTCAAAATTTCAGAGGTTTATAGTCAAGAATAAGAGTAAGGTCACCCTAAAAAATGTTCACACAAATGGTTGGTCACCCTATCATTTTCTCTTCGAAGCAACCTTTAGTTTCCTGCCCGCCTATAATATTCTGAGGTCAATCAATGAAATGGGATGAGGTCATCTCTTCATATCCCCAGACAGGAAGGCATAAAACACAGCAAGAAGGACAGAAGGCTGAAATCCAGAGACACCAGCTAAACCATAACCCAGACAGGACGATGTCACAAAACACACCAACCTACAAATGCCTTAAAGTAAGATAAAATGAAGAGAATGTGGTCTATGGTGGGACTCAAAACACTGTAAATTTTGCAAGTTTAGCCCCTTGCTAATAATGAAAGCAACGGCATTAGCATCAGGGATACTATCTCATGCTTTATAATTTGTAGCCTTAATGATGCATTCCAACACTTCGTCTCACTGCAGGTGAAATGAAGGTCTTTTACAGTAAACTGTGGTGAGATGATGATGATGATGCATGGGATGACGATGCATGGGGATGAAGTTGCATGGGGATGACAAAGCATGGGGATGCAGGTGAGATGAAGGTCGTTTACAGTGAGCTATGGTGAGAGGATGATGATGCGTGGGGATGATGATGCACGGCGATGAAGTTGCATGGGGATGATGATGCATGGGGATGAAGTTGCATGGGGATGACCAAGCATGGGGATGCAGGTGAGATGAAGGTCGTTTACAGTGAGCTATGGTGATAGGATGATGATGCATGGCGATGAAGTTGCATGGGGATGACGATGCATGGGGATGATGATGCGTGGGCATGATGATGCGTGGGCATGATGATGCATGGTGATGAAGTTGCATGGGGATGACAATGCATGGGGATGCAGGTGAGATGAAGTTCGTTTACAGTGAGCTATGGTGAGAGGATGATGATGCATGGCGATGAAGTTGCATGGGGATGACGATGCATGGGGATGATGATGCATGGCGATGAAGTTGCATGGGGATGATGATGATTGGGCATGATATGATGCATGGCGATGAGGTTGCATGGGGATGACCAAGCATGGGGATGCAGGTGAGATGAAGGTCGTTTACAGTGAACTGTGGTGAGAGGATGATGATGCATGGGGATGATGATGCATGGCGATGAAGTTGCATGGGGATGATGATGCATGGGGATGACCAAGCATGGGGATGCAGGTGAGATGAAGGTCGTTTACAGTGAACTGTGGGTAAGAGGATGATGAAGCATCTGTGTTTCTAAACACTGAAAACCACGTTGCCCAGCTCCTCTTATGTAAAACTCCACTTGTATTTCCTTGATCCTTCTACTGCTAGTCTCCAGGGAGCTGAAATTAATATGCAAATTAGAAACTATTTGTGATCTCCCAGCTTCCAACACTGCCAAAAAGGAGAAGAATGTTTGCCTCAAGGTATTATTGGCGAAGTGTACACTAGCTCCTTCTCCTGCCGGGGCTCTACTCTAGAGAGCTATGGATTCCTACTCAGGCCCATCAATTTATGACCCTCCCACACTGTGCACTCATTTATCAACGGACGAAGGAACATGGGGGCTCATGACAAGCTCGTTTGGTTTACCACGGGTTAGGAAGATGATGAAGAAGAAAGCAGGAACTGGCATCTGCACGTATTTGCACCAAGGTCCAGGACTCTTCTGGAAAGTGTATTATTCCTGGACGGCAGTGCCTGGCCTGCCCCTGGCAAAGTTAATGGTGTCAATTTGTAAAGGTTCACTTGGGAACTGTTTGTGATTAATGCCTTCTCATTTACATAAGGCTTCATTGTGTAAATAAAGCTGTAGCTTTTTGCCTTCCAACAGTGGCACTCTACTGAGATGGTAAAAGCTGGACAAAGCAGGCTGCAGAATACTTAAACTAGGTCCGCTCTGGGTTTCACAGCACAAGGTCTGCCCTGGTGTGTTTTCTGTGTGTTACAGGGAGCCGTGGAGAACCGTCTGTTTACTGTGCAAATTTGCCTTCCAGATCTTTCATAAACATACTTTCTGCACTGAAGAGTGAAGCCAATTCAGTCTGGGGCTGATGTAGAAATGTTATTAAAGGAAATAAGGATGAGCATCTTCTTAATTCTTGCATTAAAATGTAAATAGGGTAATTATAAAATAATAAACTCCCTTCCCAATAAAAAATGCTCAGTTAGAGAGCTCGGTTATGCAGATTATAGCACATTGCTAAACACTGGGAACACATATATGTCACATTTTTGCATTTGCCATCCAGATTTTACAGTTTTATTGCTCAGAATCTAAGCATGACTCAGAAATCTCATTTTTTTTTCTTTCTTCTCCACAGGGCTACTGGGTAGTGACAGGAAGCTGGTGGTCATCTGTTAACACGTTTGCAGCTGCCTTACCTGCATTATTTACACTTAGAAAAAATGGATGATGGTGAGCACAGACCAAAAGCAGGAGACATTCTGAACTACAGAGAAGCTTCTCACACCTCACAACTCCCCTCAAAGCACACATGGGACAGATTCGGTTTTGGTTCTGTTTTTTTTTTTCTATTTTGGTTTTGCAAACAGGGTTTCACACTTGCTCTGTAGACAAGGCTGGCTGTCAACTGCTGACTCTGTGTTCTGACATTGCAGGGGTGCATCACCACACCTGGCTTCCATGACACAATAGGAAGCATAATTCTGAGGTCTTAGCTGCCCTATCTGTATGACAGATGTGTTTATGTTCTGTTCTGTTGATGGTGATACCATGGGGATTATTTTTAACCATAGAGCTGGAACAGTCCATTTTCCCATCATAAAACTAAGGTCAGCAGTGTTGCTGTTATTTTCCAGGTTTGAAACCAGAACTTAAATCCATGTTCAAGAACTTTTTTTTTTTTTGAGACAGGGTCTATGTAGCTTGTTTGTCCTGAAACTCACACGTAGACCAGGCTGGCCTTAAACCCTCGGAGATCTGTATGTCTCTGCCCTCAGAGACTCTGAGTGCAGTGTTCTATGTGACATAGAGAACACAGTGGAAGGCTGCAACATGCTCTCGTTTTCCTGTGTAAGGACGGATCCCAGGCAGTCACACAGCCCTCGCTGGAAAAAAACTAACTCTTTGGAATGTCCTACTGTTTTCCAGAAGGGGTTCAATTAATCCTTAGACAAAAGTCAACTTACTGGAAATAGTATTGTAGGCACACCTGCAGATTTAGAGGCAAGATGCCCAGATTTATGTCCTGGTTCTGTTGTGTATTGACTATGAAAATATATGCAATTTTCCTAAATGGGAAACAACCTACATGGTCACTTAGAAGGCACTGAACAAACAAACCATGGGACACGGATGCACAAATGCTAACGGGTACTAAGTCAACAGACTACGGGGCACACACAGAGACTAGTGTGCTACTAGGCTATACTGCTTTCACAGGAAACGGTCATAAGCTAAAAGCAACACAAATTTGTTATTGCCTAGCTGGGTACCAGAAATGTGATGTGGGCTAAAACGAAGGTATTGGTAAGATTGACTTGTAGACCTGTGCACACTCCTTGGCTTTTGGCACATTCCTTTAACTTCAAAGCCGTCAATGGGCAATCGATGAACCATTAATGACTGCTTCTTTTGCCTTCCTCTTCCCTTTTTAAGGAGTCTTGTATACACCGGGCACATGGGCACAAGACACATGATGGACTTTCTGTTTTAGAGACGGGCTATTACAGCCTTTAGTCCCCTTTGTGATGTAACGTAACATATTATGAGGATCTAGGTTAAGACATTAGCATCTTTGTCTAGCATGTTTGCAAATCAGAAGGTCAAGGAGTACTCTACATGGACAGAAAGGCTTCTCAGTCAAACACCGTGCTGTGAGAAAGACAAGGCAGGAGGTGGCGAGATGGCTCGATGTGTAAAGTGTCTGCCATGCGAACACGAGAATATGAGCGTCCGTGCAAAAGCCAAGCGTGGCAGCAATCTGCTGGGGACAGAGAATCGGATCTCTGGAACTCACTGACCAGACAGTCAAGCTGAAAAGATGAGCTCCAGGTTTAGGGAGAAAACAAGGCGGAGAGAGATTGAGAAAAACATGTGACATCAACTTCTGACCTTCACACTCTCGGTCACACATGTGCATGCCTGCACATAGACATGTATATACACATGCAAATACACATGAACACAGTGCAAGTGTGCTGCATAAACACCAAACAAACGAACAAACCAACCAACAGACAAAGGCAGAGAAAAGCTTGCTACTCTATACCTAAGAGAAAGAAAAACACAGTCACATTTAGATATAGTTCCATAAATCAACTCCGGAAGGTTACATAAAAAGTACAAAGTGTTGATAGTAATTGGGAACCGCAAGTCGGGCTTGAGGAGCTCAAACGGATGAGATTTTAAAGAGGATGTATTTATCTTTATGTGTGTGCGTGTTTCACCTGCATGGATGCCAGTGCACTAGTGTGTGCTGTACCATGGAGACCAGAAGAGGGTGCTGGTTCCCCAGAAACTGGAGTTATGGAGGAATGGAACCCAAGTCCTCTGCAAAAGTAGCAAGTACTTTCCACTGCTGAGCCAAGGTGTACTGATTTTTCAAAGTTCCTTGAAAACTGTGGGTTTTGTAGTAAGCACTAAAATCAGGAAGTATACATCTTTATGGGTGATTATTAACAAAAAGATAGGGTTTGGGGAGTCTGGGTATTCACTCTGCTGTCTTTACAGCCTGAGGAGAATTGAGATCTCAATAGCACTGAGACATCGAATGTACTGACATCCTATGTTCCTCTGTTTATGCCGGGACATTTAAATTCTTCAGAATGGAATTTTATGAGGTACCCAACAGTCACCAGTCTTTAGTTGAAATCACATGAAATATAATTGTTTAGATCATGATCAACTTCTTTTCCAGTGAGTGCAATTTCATTGTGTTTACTGTGTAGAACTATGGAAGTGTCACATCGTGGTATACATGAAGAAGGATGCCTTGCTAGTTTTGTATTTCTAAAAACACATCAAATCTGTGGTATGCTCTTTGCAGAATGGCTTTTTGAATCCAGAAACTTGGGAAATCCCACATCTAAGATACTGTCGTCAGATCCCATCTGCACTGGAAACTGGTATTTTTTTTTCACTTTTTTTTTTTATTGAGCTATGCCTTTTTCTCTGCTCCTCTCCCTTCCTTTCCCCCCTCTTCAAGCCTCTACTGTGACCCCCACACTCCCAGTTTACTCAGGAGATCTCTGTCTTTTTTCACCTTCCTATGTAGACCCATGTGTGTCCTCTTAGGGTTCTCTTTGTTGTCTAGGTTCTCTGGGGTTGTGAACTATAGGTTAGTTTTTTTCTTTGCTTTATGTCTAAAAGCCACGTTTGAGTGAGGACATATTATAGCTGACTTTCTGAGTCTGGGTTACCTCACTCAATGTGTTTTTTTTCTAGATCCATCCATTTGCACGAAAATTTCAAGATGTCATTATTTTTTTACCACTGTGTAGTACTCCATTATGTAAATGTATGACATTTTCTTTAACCATCCTGGAAACTGGTTTTGTTTGGCAGTTGAATATTGCCAGATTTCTACTGTCATTTATTTTTTTACATTTAAAAATCTATTTAGAATTTACCCTTTCCTTGGTACCTCTTTTCAGCAGAATGTCTATGTTGGCTAGTTATAGAATTTTTTTCCTATATTTAAAAGAATTGGAGACATAACCTGCATAATACACTAGTCTTTGGCTAGCTAATAAGATTGAACACATGCATGAAATATGATCGTTCTTGTCAAAAACTCAGTAGTCTTCTTAGCATTCACACAGTTTTTTCATAATTTCTAATTTTCAAATATTTTTGACAAGCAAATAGAATCAATGGGATCCAGTATAAAACAAGAGAATGTCCTAACTTTTATGATCAATCACTTGCCCTACTGTTCTTATTTGAAGCACCAAATCTAAGTCACTTGGAGACTGGACACCCTGGAGCCAGTGGGTCATCAGGGGGAACCGGTGCTGAAAGACCACAGAGCAAGTGAAGAGATGGACATCTTCAGGCCAATCAGCACTGCTACAATCAACACCCTTCAGAAAGAAAAAAAGTGATACTCACGTCTGAGTTAAAGCGCAGCTGACAGACATTACAAGAAATAACTTGTTTCTTCTTCGGGGGAATGGAGACTCCAAACGTGTGGTTAATGACGGCTTTCTGCACAGGGTCCATCTGAAGAGCAAATGATTAAAAACAAAGGGTCAAAATTATCTTCAAAGGAAAGACAGAGACAGCACTGCGGGCAAAGAAGTGGAGCAGAATTACTCCTTAAGGCTTTAACTCTTAGCTTCCCAATGAGGCTATCAAAGAATCTCACTCACCAGTAAGGCTGTCTCCAGGAATTAAGAATAAAAACAAAAGCAAAACAAACCAAAGACCACAAGAAAATCACCACACCCCTAGCGACCTGCTATCAATGAGGCATGGGACATTTTAAAGAGTTACACTACAGAAAACTAAAGATCCATGTGTTAGGGTTAAAATTAGGTTGTTAATGTTTTCCTTGTAGGAAGCTATAATGCTCAGCATAGTTCTTGAACGATCTCAGTGACAGTCACTACAGATATATTTAACGTCTTAAGTTTTGATTCATGGCAAAGTTGTAAATGTCAGGCTCTTATTACAGAACAGAAAGTGTGTATCTTTATTTTAAAATAATTTATTAGCTTTCATGTCCTATGGATTGAAATTCACTGTACTGGAAAGTATATTACAAATGAGCACTCAGATGCATGTATCAGATTGGTTAATCTGCAATCCTTGTTTAAATATTGATCAAGCAAGGTTTTGATTTATAGCCTACGATTCCTTTTGGCTTCCATATAAAACATACACATTAGGGAAAACGTACAGTAATGAAAGTATTCAGCCGTAGAAACACGCATGATGTCGAGCCCCCACCCTTACAGAAACAGTTCTAGACAGACACGGAGTAGATAAAAAGAGACCGTGATGATTCTCCCGTGTACCCCAGCGACTAATCCCCAGCATTAACATCAGACAACTGGCAGCTCACGAAACAATGCAGGCGATGAGCGATGAATCACTCACCAGGTGTGACGTGAACAAGGGCGGGTCAGCTGACACCACCACCAAGGAAATCTCCCAGGCTCAGAGTCTCACGTGGGATTAGTCAACGACATTTGAGAGAGGAGAAATAAATCCCATCCCTGATCATGCTTATAAATCAAGAAAGTATAAAATTAGCACTTAGGATAACTTAACGCGCAGCGAGAAAGAGGGCAGAGTTATTGCTCTTTATGTCACAGGCAACAAGAGTCGTGAGACGTACATGAAACACAACGGTAATTGTAGAAGAGGAGAGAACTAATCTGAGGGGGGGGTGCAGAACACTAGAGAAATGGAGGGGGGGAGAAATTGGGAAAATGCAGTGAACTCATATGTGAGAGTCTACAAAAATAAAAATGTGAAGTTATTAGAATTAGCCCCCTTTTGGTATAAGTTTAAGAGTTGGCAGAGGAGATAGTAAAGGAACAGCCACTATGAACACAGGGGTGATGGTTTGAACACGCATTTCCTGGAGTGGCAGATACGGCCTCACATCCCAACCTGAGCCTCGTGGATGCTAGGCAAAGGTCACCACCGTCTTACCTCAGCAGTCCTTGAATTTTATCGTACGAGGATTGGACAGCACAGAACTGAGTTAAACAAAAATACTACCAGTGAGAAAAAAAATCCCAAAAAGTCAGGAAAGCAAACTTCAGGTGTTTATTCTCTCTGTAGATGTGCCTATCTAAATACTTTCTGGTGGCTCCTAGGGATATAGCGGCATATCAATTTGTATCAGGCCTAAAAATAAAATAGATAGCCTAACCTAACTGGCAGTATTTAGAAAAATCCCCAAATTTTCGAAGTTGACAGAAGAGCCTGTTATCACGAGATTTTATTCTTAGCCGATGTAACATACTTCCCATCGGGTGACGTATGAAATACCGAGGACCAAACTGCATGGCCATCTACCAAACGCCAGCTCATGATTGTCACTTAACTCATCTTTACTGTATTCTGCACTATTCCTTTATCTTTACAACAAGCATATATCAAAGCATCAACAATCTTATTCATTTAACCATACCTAGAATGTACATTTTTCCTATCACTCATTCAAAAAACATTGAAAAGTCATCTTTAAATTAAAAACTTCCATTGCTTAAAATAAATGCATCTCTCTCGATTTTACCTATGGTACAGCCCAGAAGCACATACAAAATTAGAACCTAAAATATTCTAGTTTAAATTTTTTTTTATCAAACCAAGGTAATTAGGGGTGGATCCAGCTCAATCCCTGAATAGAACTGTTCCCCCTAAATTCTTTTTCAAAGAATTCCCAATATAACTGTATCGTGCTCAAATCTGACATCTGTACCACACCAGACTGAAAACATTGCTTCCTATTTTCCATCCCTAAGTGTAAGTCAAGGCTGAACACTCCAAATATAGAGGCAGACAAGTTCCCACCACCTGCTTTCCAAAGCACATTAAGGAGGTCCCTGCAAGACACCGTCACCAGATGAGTGTGTGAAATCAGAGATTTCCTCACAAAGTCCATTCAGTTGGGACAGCAGTTTGACTGGCGTCCTTGTTTCCTGACTTGCTGCCTTCATTTGAATGACATGCAACTAGCCATATCAAAAACGTACCTCTGCTGTCTCCCATTTAAAAGGTTGCTTTATTGTGTAGCTTGGTCTTCTTGTGGAACTCCTAACAGGGGGAGCAGGGGCTGCCTGACTCTTTGGCTAGCTTCTGAGAGCCTACTCCTCATATTGGGTAGCCTTGCCCAGCTTTAAAGCAGGCGGGAGGTTCCTAGTCTCAATGTAACTTGATATGCCATGTTTTGTGATATCCATGGGAGACCTGTCCTTTTCTGAATAGAAACTGAGGAGGAGTGGATTGTGGGGTACAGAGGGGAAGTGGAGGGGAGAGACTGGGAGGAGAGGAGGGAGGGGAACCGTGGTTGGGATGTAAAATAAATGATTAAAAAAGAAGGGTTGGCTAATGAGCTCATCAACTATAGGAATGTATCTAACAGAAAGAGTATATTATATATACTACTATATTCACAGGGGTTGATCAGTCATTTAATGTATAAAGCATGCGAAAACTAGAAAAGGAAGGTTTTTCTAGTAAAAAAATAAATGAGTATTAGAAAAACGTACTCTATTTTCTACTGAAAATGATCAATTTCCTTACACAGATTTTCAGAAAATATCGTGTCTAAATCCCTTTTATCTTTTCCATGAATGTTTATTTTGATGGCAGGTCCTGAGTGCCAGTATGGATTGAGACACGTACACCTCTCGGTATATCTGTGAGGCCACTTCCATAGAGGATCAGCTAATCCAGGGATGGGGGTGGAGACAGAGGGGGCTGGGAGACGATGTGTGTGTGGGGGGCACAACCCATCCTAATGCGAGTGGCACTACCCAGTAGGCTGGGGGAGCAGGGAGGAGCTAAAAGGTAAGAAGGAGGAAACCCTGCAGCACAAGCCTCTACTGTCCCCTCTGCCCATCAGGATGGTAGCTGCTCAGGTCACCACACCAACCCTGCCATAACAGACTGGAACCTAAAGAAGCCTCTCCTCCTATGGCTTGAACGTAAAATGTCTCGCGTGGGCTTGGTGTTCCATCTTTCATGGGTGGTGTTAGGGAGACAGATGGTGGAGCTTGGGAGAGGTCAGGCCTCCCAGGAGGAGGCAGACTACTGGGCACCAGCTGCTGAAGGGTCTACCTGGCCCCCAGTCTCTCCCTCCCACCCTGCTTCCTATGTGTGGTAAGATGGGCAGCCTCTGCCAGCCACCCACATCATCCCAACAGCACAGTGTTCCTTCGGCCTCATCACAGGCCCAGAATAAACAGAGCCACAGACTGTCGGCCAGAACCTCTGAGACTGTGATCTAGGATGATGTCACTCTTTTTAGGTTGTGTTTTCTTTTTTATTTTGGTCACGCGATCCCTTGAAACAAGGGCTGGGTTTAGACGTCTGACCTTCAATATCTGAACCATTTGTGTGAGACTCAGGTTTGCACTATCATACAAAGAGTTTCCATATTTTAAAAAGTAGAATATGTAATATTCTGAAGCTTTGTTTTATGTCTTCCTGCAATGTTCTAAAAGTTAGATAAAAAGAATTACTATTAAATAATTGGCCTTTTTTTGTCATGGATGGTCATTCTCTGTAGTCATTATAAGATCTCTTGGGTAGACCAACGGTTGTGGTGGAGTTGGGTTGAATGAGGTCATCACCACCTTGAATCAGAGGAGAGTAGTTGAGGTCCTCACTGGAGGGAGGGAGCGTCTACAAGGCTCAGGGGACGTATGGGTTCAGGAGCCTTCATGTCCTTTATGAGATCTCTCCCCCCACACCTCCCGGAGGTTACATAGGTAAGCAATGGACTGTGGGGACCACTTTAGATGAAGCGTTGCTTGCAAATTGCCCAGGGGGCTTCTCCGTAGCGCAGTTGACATGAGTTGTGCATGCCCTGGGCAGGACTCCTCAGTGGCATCGATACCTGTATGTTGCCCATAAGACTTTCTGACTACCTTTGATGTGTGCACACCCCTGCAAATAACCCCAATATTTTTGGGCAGGACGGGTACTATAGACTTGGACAGAGTTCACCCCTCAGCAACTGGGCCAAACAGATGATCCTTCCTGCCTCCCCAGGAAGACACACAACAGTGCCAACTCTTCATTCATCCTGCGATCTCCAGAATGAATAATGGATCCTAGGTTAATAAAGACATTCTCATAAACCCTAAAATGTCAAGTTAAATTTACCAAATGAAAAAATACATATGTATATAATAATTTCATATATAGAACGTTAAGGGAAATTATTAGAAGAACTAAAATTATACACCAAAGCAATATTTTCAAAGATTTAGTTGGCAGTTCATAGACATTTAATTGTTAAAAATGAGTTAATTTCAATAATTTATTAAGTGTAAGATGTAAGTTTTAAATGACCAAATGCTTGTTACTAAATTGTTATATCAATTTAGCTCATGCTATTTCTGTTTACACAAAAAAAGTCTACAGAAAGGGAAAATTATGATTTGCTGTGAAATAATCATAAGAAAGCTTATAAAAGAAAATAAAACCCTGCCATACAGCTCCAGCTTCCAGAATCCCTTACCTGGCAGAATTTATTGGTCCCAAATAAGCCTCTTCTTTTCTAAAAAAAGTAAAAGTTAGAAGTAATCACCTGGTGCTTTGAGAAGAACGTGCAAATTCGCATGTATTTACAAGACTTAGAAACCCACTTCCGACTCCCACAAATTCACACGTATTTACATGACTTAGAAACCCACTTCCGGCTCCTGCAAATTCACACATATGTACAGGACTTAGAAGTCCACTTCTGGCTCCCGGAGGTGGAGAAGCCTGAAAAGCTCTAACTACAGCAGCGAGGTGGGGCCCTTTGTTGCAGCGCTTCCAATGACAACCACACAGAAATGAAAAGCAAAGCCTAGCAGTGCGATGAAACGGAAGATGATAGAAACCAAAGAGGGGGTAGTGGCTGACGGCAGGAACCGAGGAGGTGGCCAGAGGCTGGGATGGGGGGATGAACTGTGGGCTATTGCAATACTCTAAGATGAACTGATGAAGCTGGCCCGATCACTACATCTGCTACATTTTCACCATCAGAATGAGAACAAACATACTTTTGATATACTCTTCAAGATCACAAGAGCCACAAACCTGCACAAATACGTGTATTTTCTAAGACCATTACTTTCCCAAGTGACTTGCAGCTGTATGGGGTGAACCATCACCTGAGAACGGGTGTTTGTGGAGAAACTCAGATACAGAACAGTAGCTCTGGGTTCCTTCCATAGAGATAGGTAGAGTCTCCGGTGCTGTGGGACCAGGTGATTACATTTTAGATGTCAGATGATTTTCTAGCTGGGACTTCAAAGCATCATGAGTTTGTTCACCCATCCAAGACCTCTAAGAGGCTGAAACTGAAGCTGCATCCCATGTCTTTAAACAATTTAGCTATGGAGGAAGGCTGGGACCAGCAATAGCTGAGGTGCTACCCTAGGAAGTAGGAATATCATTCCAGAACTATAGAGGACTTTCTTTTATCCATTCTGTTCTTAAGGTAATTTCACTTTTAAGCCAATCATCTACTTATACCAATGTCCTTAAAACCGTTTGGTAAGCACAGATGACCTACACAGTCCATTAAATCCACTGCTCCTAAACAGAATTAGAAGCCAGGGGTTCGATCCATCTCTATATATTTTTATATTTGAACGTCTTCCATCCAATAAACACCTCTGGAATGCTATTGTGGCTCAGACGGTGTTCCGATCTGCATGGGGACATGAGTCAACGATGAGAGGGACGTAGTTTTAAAGCGGAGATGTGCAATGGGAGAAACTAATTAACTGGAATCTGGAGGCTGAAAGTCACTAGTAGCAAAATAAGAAAGCATGGGGAACAAACAAACAAACAAAACAGTCTGTTTCCTGTACAACAACCAACTGGGCTCTCTCTCCCTTTTCCGGACTTCTCACACCTTAGGTATCCACATACAAGAGCCTTCTCTTAGCGTGTGACATCAGTGTCATCTTGCAAGGGTATTTGGAATTCTGTTCTCTAGATGTGCACTGTTGCTAATAAACATCAGAAGGGCAGTTCACTTCTTGGAGCCTTCCTTTGGGCTAGGGCACATGGAGGGGTTAGCTCACTGAAGAGTCCCCTGTACAGAGGAAGAATCCCAGGCTCTTAGAAATGAAGTCGATTGCTCTTCATTCACCCTTCGGCTTAGGTCCTGGAGTCAGGCTTCAAGCTTAGGCTCAGTTCTCTCCCCACACTGACCCTAGCAAAGGAACACTGCAGAGAACCGTGGGACCATGTATCACCTGGCGCAGGATGGTTCTAGAGCTTCTAGAATCCAGAAGGCAGCTGCCCATACAAGTGCCTTGGAGAAGTGCCCGGGCTTTTGTCTTTTTGATTCTGTCTGCTCTTAATTTGACCCCCATTCCAATTGAGTACCTTTTTTTTTTTTTAAGAACTTGATTTTTTTTTCTTTTTTTTTTTGGTTTTT
>NC_022011.1:86749338-86752755 GCF_000317375.1 Microtus ochrogaster
TGTAGACCAGGCTGGTCTCGAACTCACAGAGATCCGCCTGCCTCTGCCTCCTGAGTGCTGGGATTAAAGGTGTGCGCCACCACCGCCCGTAATTGAGTACCTTTTATAAGGTTTTCAAGAACCTTTTAAAATGTGGGATGTTCTGCCCCCTTTTCAAATTGTAGCTGTGTGAACAGAGCGTCAACAAAACACTCTGAAAATACTTAGGAGATTCCAGGTCAGCGGTGGTAGGGGGTGCGAGGTGGGGGTGGGGGTCGTCATCCGCACCTACCTTCCTTTACTACTGCAAAGAGGACTGCAGTTACTAAACTCCACGGTTTGGGACCTTCTGGAAGTTTGGCTAAGCATCAGCTTTTTAACTGTGACATTATCAAATTACCGTAGTACACTATTCTTCTTCAACCCTTTCTCAAAACCAGACTTACAGGGGCAGATGACAAAAGCGTCCCGTCACACTTCAAATATTCACGAAATGACACAAATATTCATGAAACGACACAAATATTCATGAAATGACACGCTTAAAAGTGACAGCTGCGTTGCTGGAGAGCAATGTCTCTCTAAAGTTACTTCAAAAACAGAGATAGGAAAGAACAAAGAGGCCTGCTCAGTGTTTCGGGGGAGAGAGGAGGGACTGGGAGAGGGTAATGGCCGAAAGTGACCACAATTCATTATATCCCTGTGTGAGACCGTAAATGAACACAGCCAGAAAGCTCGCGAGCTCTCTCCCACTCCACTCTGAGGGGCTCTGAGAGCCAACAAGTGCCCCGTTTATTCCCTCGACAAAGGGGGTGGGTGGCTTGGAGGAAGGAAAAATATTCTTGATCCATTTTAAAGAAACATTTAGTAAAGACAGCCGGTCTGCATGTTTTGGACGTTATTCTAGAATCTCATTTTGCAGGATCAAAAGGAACATACAGACTATTAAACTACTTTGTTTTTAGGTGTTAGAATTTCTAGAGATTAAAGGTTTTTTTTTTTTTAAATAATAAAGTAAAGTAAGATAAAACAAAACCATACTGGAGTTGACAAGACTAAGAGACGGAAAAGAGAAGGCACAGAAATCAGATACCCACTTTTTTACACACCCAAGAATCCCACTAAAACACTAAACTGGAAGCCGTAACATGTATGACCTGATGCAGACCTGTGCATGCTACCTCAGTCTCTGTGAATGCCTATGAGCTTCCAGCTTGTTGTTCTAGAAGGCCTTGTTTTGTGGGTGTCCTCCATCCCCTCTTTCGACCTTCTCTTCTGCAGGGCTCCCTGAGCCCTGAAGGGAGGGATTTGATAGAGACGTCCCTTTTAGGGCTGAGGTTCCAATGCCTCTCACTCTTCCCATAATGTCTGGCTGTGGGTCTCTGTATGCGTTCCCATCTGCTGCCAGAGGAAGCTTCTCCGATGATGGCTGAACAAGGTCCTGATCTGAGTGTGTGTATGTACCCCACCCCCAACACACACACACACACACACACACACACACACACACACACACACACACACACACACACTGGAGTGTCATTAGGAGTCATTTTAGTGTTCTCTCTTCTGTCTCTCCCTCTTTTCTCCCTTGTTCTCTTTTATTTATTTTTAAGCAATGCCTGCCTCAAGCTGTAGCTAAGGCTACTCTGAAACTCAGTATGAGGTCCGAATTAGCCATAAACTCATGGCAATCCCCTGACCCCGACCTCCCATGTCCTGCATTATAGGTGGTGGCTAGCATGCCCGGCTTGCATGCCCGGCTTGACAGACTATTGTTAAACTGTTCTGAGTAGAAAAAAAATAACCTTTAAAGCTTATTCTTTCTGGCAGTTTTGTTGTTATTTTGTTACTGGGAGATGCCATAAGGCTAGTGTGTCTCTCTTACTGACATGGAATGTCTGAACTCTGACAGTAGATCCTTGTATGTAGCAAACATTGTAACTACATATACAATCACCACGGTGCCTGTTGATTTCCCATGCTACCCAGGATCAAGAGAAATGACTCAAAGTTGTACTTATGCTGCTGTGTCATTTGAAATGCCATGCCAGTGAGTGCTCACAGACATCAGTTTAAACAAAGAGACGGTCACCTTATTCCTTTGTGGGCACAGTGCTGCTGACACGCGTACCCAGCATGATCTTGGAATGTGACGATCATATCGGAGAGTTAGATGGACAAACTAGAGAGGTTCTGAGGCTTAGGATTCCCAACTCAGGATAATATCACACATGCAAAGGTCTGACTGGTCGATTCGATGAATTAGAAAACACAGACCAAATTTAACGCATACTGCAACTGCCGCTCTCAGGGAAAGAAGCTGAGCTGTAGCTAAGGGAAATTTGGCTGTTCTTTGCTTCCATTCTTAAACAAGAAAATGTTAAGACGCAACTAAAATATTAGGAAAGAATGTAATTTTTCCAATCAGGATACAAAAAACTTTTCAGGAACGGTTTCATTTTATTTTTACTGTTCCAATAATTAAAATAATTTTTGGTCAAATTATAAACATAGAACTGATAGATTTGTGTTCACCTGCAAAGACACTGTAACTATACTTCCTGCCACATTACTACACAGGCTGTCGAAAGACATGAGAAAAACTAAAGTATCTGTAAAGGCGATGAAACTTTTACTTGGAACCATTGAAGAAATTAATGAGAATTTACCTCTATTACAAAATTTAACAGCTCCATACAAGATGGGAAATATAGTGGGAAATAAGATTAATATTTTCTTATCCCCAGGGAAGTCCCCTCCTTCAAAGTATTGTTTTATTTTTCTCAGTAAAATATATTAGCATTTTAAAAAATCTATGGTTGACTATGATCTGGATGGCACAAGTATAAATACCCATGAAGTTGTTACAGTTCGCTGTTCAGAGTAATAACAACAAAGATTGGCTTCACCAAGAGAATGCAAAATAAATAGACTGTCTCCTGCGTTGCCTAGTATCAGGTCTCCTTGGGGTAAAATAAAACAAGATAATATATATCATTGCAGGAACTTAGGCTAAGGAATCTTTTCATTTGAGGGCAGGTTATGAGGATGATTGCTCCATAACACATTTGAAAAAAAGAGCTATCCTAATGTTTGGAAGACAGGCCAGAGAGAAGACAATCTTCAAAATTGGTGTGTGTGTGAATATCTGCACGTATGTGTGTATGTATGTTTGTATGTGTGTGTCTGGTATATGCATGTCTGTATATGTGTGTGTGTCTGTATGTGTGTGTGTGGTGTATGTATGTCTGTATGTGTGTGTGTGTGGTGTATGCATGTCTGTACGTGTGTGTGTGGTGTATGCATGTCTGTATGTGTGTGTGGTGTGTGCATGTCTGTATGTGTGTGTGGTGTGTGCATGTCTGTATGTGTTGTGGTGTGTGCATGTCTGTATGTGTGTGTGGTGTGTGTGCATGTCTGTACATGTGTGTGTGT